>NW_017216424.1:0-13205 GCF_001704415.2 Capra hircus
ACACCTTCTTTTTCATAACTTTAGAGCATTATCCGTCATATAGAGAGACTGAACTAAATGTCCCACTTCCTGTATTTGTCCAGAGAGCTTATCAGGATGGTTTGTTCATGAGGAAACATCTTGTGTTTGGCAGAAAGTAGCAAATTTAGGAAAAAACTCAGGAAACTTTCAGGAACTGAACTGATCTCATACCTCTAAAATAAATGAACTAACTGCGCAAATGGGAAGAAAAAAAGGGTTATCAACAAGGACCTACTGCATTGCAGAGGGAACTCTGCTAAGTGTTATGTGGCAGCCTGGGTGGGAGGGAGCTTGGGGAGAATGAATACATGTATATGTATGGCTGAGTCCCTTTGCTGTCCATCTGAAACCTTCACAACATTGTTAATGGCTATACGCTAATAGAAAATAAACATAGTTAATTGGCTATACAGCCAATAGCAAGTAAACAGTTTTAAAAAAATGGTTATAATAGATAGCCAGTGGGAATTTGCTGCACCACACAAGGAGCTCAAACCCCAGTGCCCTGTGACAACCTAGAGGGTGGGAAGGGGAGGGAGGTGTTCAAGAGGGAGGGAACATATGTATGCCTATGGCTGATTCATGTTGATGTATGGCAAAAACTAATAGTATTGTAAAAGCAATTATCCTCCAATTAACAAAAATTTAAAATAGTTATAAAGACTATTTCTCAGGTTGAAAGAATATGAACTATGTGTCATCAAGAACTTAAAAACCAGTTTTGGTGATACATATGGAATATAAGGAACAGAAAATTATGTTCTATCTTTTATACTAAGTATCTGTAAGCATATAACCAACTAAATAACATACCTAGCTTACAATAAAGCTGTGAGTCACTGGTGTTTATGAAAAGAAAATTCATCAATAAGCTTTAGAAGAAAGAAAACATACTCAACCTTGGATCCTAAGGTACGATGATATTACCCAGTGTGCGTGTTCAAAATGCAACTTGCCAACACTGAGAGAGTCAATTCCTAGGCAGATTGATAAGAAGTCCAGGGGTCCCCAAGGAGAGAGGGGTCTGGAGTTCTCAAGGAGGAGAAAGGACAAGTTTTTTTTTGTCTCTCTACATTCCTTAGGATTATATAATGATCATGTATCCTGCTTGAGGATGTCTCTGAATTATTACATAAGTGTAAATTATGGGAGTAGTTCTAGTGAGGTCTTTGCAACCTCCAGACATTCTTTTGATTCACTGTAATAACTAATTAGAGAGTATATAACTCCATGGCTAAGACTAGCAAGGGGGTATTCTTTCTACCGCCTTCTGATGCCTATGTCAGAAGCTTTCTCTATCTCCTTTATACTTTAATAAAACTTTATTACACAAAAGCTCTGAGTGATCAAGCCTGGTCTCTGGCCCCAGATTGAATTCTTTTCTCCTTTGGAGGCCAAGAATCCTGGCGTCTTTGTGTCGTTCAGCAACAACCTTTCATCTTGGGAGCTCATCTGGGATACTTCAGGGCAAGGTAAGGATGCTTGGAGCTATAGTTCTCTGTTCTCCCTAGCGAACACGTTTTCTGCTGTACTTTACTAACTCTATGGTGTGCTTGCATGAATGAATGAAACGCCCTGCGCGAAGCAAGCGAGGAGCCCTGCTCTGCGGTTCCGCAGCGACCTCATACAGCTTATGGCAGAAACCTGTCTGGGGTTTATACTGACCTGCCAATGCCAAGAGGCACCCAAATGTCTCCTCGGTGACCGACCATCAGTGGGCAGAGCGTGTGGACCAGTCTCTCCTTTCTCGGTCAAACTTTTCAATCTCTTTGACCATTTCATAATTCCTTGGAAATTAGAAGTACTAACTGGTGCATTAAGCGCGGCGGACAGGAGCTACCCCACGTCCGATGTCGGGGCAGAAGCCGGGAGGACCCCATGCCTGAAGGGCGGCGGCCAAGAGGAGCTACCCCGAGTCCGAGGAGCGGTGGCTGCGCGGGCGCAGGAGGGCCTAGAGGAGCTATTCCACGTTGAAGGAGGTCAGCAAGGGTGGCGGTGAGGAGATAACCTTCGTCCAACGTAAGGAGCAGTGGCTGCGCTTTGCTGGAGCAGCCGTGAAGAGATACCCCACACGCAAGGTAAGAGAAACCCAAGTAAGATGGTAGGTGTTGCAAGAGGGCATCAGAAGGCAGACACACTGAAAATACTCACAGAAATCTAGTCAATCTAATCACACTAGGACCACAGCCTTGTCTATCTCAATGAAACCAAGCCATGCCTGCGGGGCAACCCAAGACGGGCAGGTCATGGTGGAGAGGTCTGACAGAGCATGGTCCACTGGAGAAGGGAATGGCAAACCACGTCAGTATTCTTGCCTTGAGAACCCCATGAACAGTAGGAAAAGGCAAAATGATAGGATACCAAAAGAGGAACTCCCCAGGTCAGTAGGTGCCCAACACCCTACTGGAGATCAGTGGAGAAATCACCCAGAAAGAATGAAGGGATGGAGCCAAAGCAAAAGCAATACCCAGTTGTGGATGTGACTGGTGATAGAAGCAAGGTCCGATGCTGTAAAGAGCAATATACATAGGAACGTGGAATGTCAGGTCCATGAATCAAGGCAAATTGGAAGCGGTCAAACAAGAGATGGCAAGAGTGAACGTCGGCATTCTGGGAAACAGCAAACTAAAATGGACCAGAATGGGTGAGTTTAACTCAGATGACCATTATATGTACTACTGCGGGCAGGAATCCCTCAGAAGAAATGGAGTAGCCATCATGGTCAACAAAAAGAGTCCAAAATGCAGTACTTGGATGCAATCTCAAAAACACAGAGTGATCTCTGTTCGTTTCCAAGGCAAACCATTCAATATCACAGTTATCCAAGTCTATGCCCCAACCAGTAATGCTGAAGAAGCTGAAGTTGAACAGTTCTACAAAGAACTACAAGACCTTTTAGAACTAACACCCAAAAAAGATGTCCTTTTCATTATAGGGGACTGGAATGCAAAAGTAGGAAGTCAAGAAACACCTGGAGTAACAGGCAAATTTGGCCTTGGAATGCGGAATGAAGCAGGGCAAAGACTAATAGAGTTTTGCCAAAGAAAATGCACTGGTCATAGCAAACACCCTCTTCCAACAACACAAGAGAAGACTCTACACATGGACATCACCAGATGGTCAACACCGAAATCAGATTGATTATATTCTTTGCAGCCAAAGATGGAGAAGCTCTATACAGTCAACAAAAACAAGACCAGGAGCTGACTGTGGCTCAGATCATGAACTCCTTATTACCAAATTCAGACTATTCAGGTATGGATACTTAAAGCATGAAAGTCAGTCATGGACCAATAAATTATGACCCTTATGATTATACAGTGGAAGTGAGAAATAGATTTAAGGGCCTAGATCTGATAGATAGAGTGCCTGATGAACTATGGACTGAGGTTCATGACATTGTACAGGAGACAGGGATCAAGACCATCCCCATGGAAAAGAAATGCAAAAAGCAAAATGGCTGTCTGGGGAGGCCTTACAAATAGCTGTGAAAAGAAAAGAGGAAAAAAAAAAAAGGAGAAAAGGAAAGATAAGCATCTGAATGCAGAGTTCCAAGAATAGCAAGAAGAGATAAGAAAGCCTTCTTCAGCGATCAATGCAAAGAAATAGAGGAAAACAACAGAATGGGAAAGACTAGAGATCTCTTCAAGAAAATTAGAGATACCAAGGGAACATTTCATGCAAAGATGGCTCAATAAAGACAGAAATGGTATGGACCTAACAGAAGCAGAAGATATTAAGAAGAGGTGGCAAGAATACACAGAGAACTGTACAAAAAGATCTTCACGACCCAGATAATCACGATGGTGTGATCACTCATCTAGAGCCAGACATCTGGAATGTGAAGTCAAGTGGGCCTTAGAAAGCATCACTACGAACAAAGCTAGTGGAGGTGATGGAATTCCAGTTGAGCTATTTCAAATCCTGAAAGATGATGCTGTGAAAGTGCTGCACTCAATATGCCAGCAAATTTGGAAAACTCAGCAGTGGCCACAGGACTGGAAAAGGTCAGTTTTCATTCCAATCCCAAAGAAAGGCAATGCCAAAGAATGCTCAAACTACCGCACAATTGCACTCATCTCACATGCTAGTAAAGTAATGCTCAAAATTCTCCAAGCCAGGCTTCAGCAATACGTGAACGTGAACTTCCTGATGTTCAAGCTGGTTTTAGAAAAGGCAGAGGAACCAGAGATCAAATTGCCAACATCCGCTGGATCATGGAAAAAGCAAGAGAGTTCCAGAAAAAACATCTATTTCTGCTTTTTGACTATGCCAAAGCCTTTGACTGTGTGGATCACAATAAACTGTGGAAAATTCTGAAAGAGATGGGAATACCAGACCACCTAACCTGCCTCTTGAGAAATCTGTATGCAGGTCAGGAAGCAACAGTTAGAACTGGACATGGAACAACAGACTGGTTTCAAATAGGAAAAGGAGTACGTCAAGGCTGTATATTGTCACCCTGCTTTATTTAACTTCTATGCAGAGTACATCATGAGAACGCTGGACTGGAAGAAGCACAAGCTGGAATCAAGATTGCCAGGAGAAATATCAATCACCTCAGATATGCAGATGACACCACCCTTATGGCAGAAAGTGAAGAGGACTAAAAAGCCTCTTGATGAAAGTGAAAGAGGAGAGTGAAAAAGTTGGCTTAAAGCTCAACATTCAGAAAACGAAGATCATGGCATCGGTCCCATCACTTCATGGGAAATAGATGGGAAACAGTGTCAGACTTTATTTTCTGCCATAAAGGGTGGTGTCATCTGCATATCTGAGGTTATTGATATTTCTCCTGGCAATCTTGATTCCAGCTTGTGCTTCTTCCAACCAGCATTTCTCATGATGTACTCTGCATGAAGTTAAATAAGCAGGGTGACAATATACAGCCTTGACGTACTCCTTTTCCTATTTGGAACCAGTCTGTTGTTCCATGTCCAGTTCTAACTGTTGCTTACTGACCTACATACAGGATTCTAGGAGGCAGGTCAGGTGGTCTGGTATCCATCTCTTGAAGAATTTTCCACAGTTTATTGTGACCACACAGTCAAAGGCTTGGCATAGTCATAAAGCAGAAATAGATGTTTTTCTGGAACTCTCTTGCTTTTTCATGATCCAGCAGATGTTGGCAATTTGATCTCTGGTTCCTCTGCCTTTTCTAAAACCAGCTTGAACATCTGGAAGTTCAGGTTCACATATTGCTGAAGCCTGGCTTGGAGAATTTTGAGCATTACTTTACTAGCATGTGAGATGAGTGCAATTGTGTGGTAGTTTGAGCATTTTTGGCATTGCCTTTCTTTGGGATTGGAATGAAAACTGACCTTTTCCAGTCCTGTGGCCACTGCTGAGTTTTCCAAATTTGCTGGCATATTGAGTGCAGCACTTTCACAGCATCATCTTTCAGGATTTGAAATAGCTCGCTGGAATTCCATCACCTCCACTAGCTTTGTTCGTAGTGATGCTTTCTAAGGCCACTTGACTTCACATTCCAGGATGTCTGGCTCTAGGTGAGTGATCACACCATCATGATTATCTGGTCGTGAAGATCTTTTTTGTACAGTTCTTCTGTGTATTCTTGTCACCTCTTCTTAATATCTTCTGCTTCTGTTAGGTCCATACCATTTCTGTCCTTTATTGAGCCCATCTTTGCATGAAATGTTCCCTTGGTATCTCTAATTTTCTTGAAGAGATCTCTAGTCTTTCCCATTCTCTGTTTTCCTCTATTTCTTTGCATTGATCGCTGAGGAAGGCTTTCTTATCTCTCCTTGCTATTCTTTGGAACTCTGCATTCAAATGGTATATCTTTCCTTTTCTCCTTTGCTTTTTTGCTTCTCTTCTTTTCACAGCTATTTGTAAGGCCTCCTCAGACAGCCATTTTGCTTTTTTGCATTTCTTTTCCTTGGGGATGGTCTTGATTCCTGTGTCCTGTACAATGTCACGAACCTCATTCCATAGTTCATCAGGCACTCTGTCAGATCTAGTTCCTTAAATATATTTCTCACTTGCACTGTATAGTCATAAGGGATTTGATTTAGGTCATATCTGAATGATTATTGTTTTCTCCACTTTCTTCAATGTAAGTCTGAATTTGGCAATAAGGAGCTCATGATCTGAGCCACAGTCAGCTTCTGGTCTTGTTTTTGCTGACTGTATAAAGCTTCTCCATCTTTGGCCACAAAGAATAATAATCAATCTGATTTTGGTGTTGACCATCTGGTGATGTCCATGTGTAGAATCTTCTCTTGTGTTGTTGGAAGAGGGGTGTTGCTATGACCAATGCATTCTCTTGGCAGAACTCTTAGTCTTTGCCCTGCTTCATTCTGCATTCCAAGGCCAAATTTGCCTGTTACTCCAGGTGTGTCTTGACTTCCTACTTTTGCATTCCAGTCCCCTATAATGAGAAGGACATCTTTTTTGGGTGTTAGTTCTAGAAGTTCTTGTAGATCGTCATAGAACCATTCAACTTCAGCTTCTTCAGCGTTACTGGGCATAGACTTGGATTACCATGATATTGAATGGTTTGCCTTGGAAACGAACAGAGATCATTCTGTCATTTTTGAGATTGCATCCAAGTACTGCATTTCGGACTCTTTTGTTGACTATGATGGCTACTCCATTTCTTCTTAAGGATTCCTGCCCACATTAGTAGATATAATGTTCACCAGAGTTAAATCCACCCATTCCAGGCCATCTTAGTTCGCTGATTCCTAGAATGTCGACATTCACTCTTGCCATCTCTTGTCTGACTACTTCCAATTTGCCTTGATTCGTGGACCTAACATTCCAGGTTCCTATGTAATATTGCTCTTTACAGCATCAAACCTTTCTTCTATCACCAGTCACATCCACAGCTGGCGTTGTTTTTGGTTTGGCTGCATCCCTTCATTCTTTCTGGAGTTATTTCTCCGCTGATCTTCAGTAGCATATTGGGCACCTGCTGGCCTTGGAGTTCCTCTTTCAGTGTCCTATCTTTTTGCCTTTTCATACTGTTCATGGGGTTCTCAAGGCAAGAATACCGCAGTGGTTTGCCAGTCCCTTCTCCAGTGGGCCACATTCTGTCAGACACATTCCGTCATTTTGTGATTGCGTGGAGAATTGCTTTGAACACCTTTCAATTTGAAAAGGCTGTTATCCAATTTAACCTTCCTTCACATCAGCCCTTGAAGGTTTTTTCTGGGGAGGGGCAGATATAGAATTAATATTGTTGGTACAGTTCATATTATTAATATGGAATTAAGGCTTGGAGAGCTTAGACGACTTGTCCAAGGACTTGAATCTTGTACTTAGACTTGTAGATTTAAAACAGTGTCCATACTAACTTTGTGGAGTAGTTGATTGGATTTTAGACATTGGGGTTTGAGTTCATGAGACGTCTATGTGAAAATCTCTGTCTGGGATGTGGAGGTGTAGCTCCCAAGAGTTAACACAACCAGTGTACATTAACATGGTCTTTTACAAGTTGAACAAGTGGTAAGATTTTTTATGGAGAGAACTTTGAGTGAAGACAGAGAGTTAAGTTGCAGGACCATGCACTGAGTTGGAAAGCCTCATGTTAGAGTCTGCAAAGCTGGGTTTTAATCCTGGCTTTATTTTCCATCACTGTGCTACTTGGCTAGGGCTGCCTTAACACAGACTGAGTGGTGGAAGCAAGAGCAATGTATGGTCTCATGGTTCCAGAGGCTAGAATCTAAGGTCTAGGTGTCTGGGCACTCCTCCTTCTGATCCAAGGGAAGAGCTTGTTTCACGTCTTTCTAGGCTAATGGATGGCTGTCTTCTGCTTGTGTCTTCAGGTTAGCTTCTCTCTGTACCTTTGTCCAAATGTCCTTTACGTACAAGGACACCCGTCATACTGGATAAAGTTCCACTCTGGTGACCTCACTTTAACTTAATTACCTCTGAAAAAAATTCTATTTCAAGTACTGTCATAACCTGAGGTGCTAGGGTGTTTGGACTTCATATGCATTTTGGGGGACACAGTTCAATCCAGAACAGCACCTAATGGCTTTAGGCCTCAGTAACTCTGTGCAGAAGGGCCTTCCCCAGTGGCTCAGCAGTAAAGAATCTGCCTGCAATCCAGGAGACACAGAAGACGCTGTTAGGTAAAAGACCAGGACACCAAAAGAGTGTCTAACAGGCTTTTAATGGCGAAGCGCTCCCGGGTGGGGTTCCCGGACCCGAAGGAGGCAGGTGGAGGAAGTCCGAGCCTGGACCGTGTTGGGCGTGGTTTTTATATGTTCCTTGCGAGGGATGGTCAGGCTAGATGGAAGGGGGTTGAATAGGTCACAAGGCCGTTTGCCGGCTGACAGGTCCTTCTGCGTGGCTGGGTGGGTGGCTTTAGCTGGTGAAGTGTGCTGTCATTGGTCCCCGGATCTGGGAGGCTCCTTCCGTTAGGGACTTCCCCGCCAGCGGGAGAGAGAGGAGGGGCGGCCCATCATGGCCTGGGTCCGCGCTTACAGACGCCAGTTCAATCCCTGGGTTGGGAAGATCTGCTGAAGGAGGAAATGCAACCTACTTCAGTATTCTTGTCTGGAAAAAATCCTGTGACAGAGAGGCTGGTGGGCTGCAGTCCATGGGTCAGAAAGAGTCGGATATGACTCAGAGACTAAGCATGAAGTAGAAACCTGTTATGCAGAACGTGGGAGTTGGTTTGTGTCATTTCTCAGCACCACGTACCTCTGCATCGTGGCTTTGATTTCCCTGGAGTCCTTAAATTCAGAGTTCTGATGCTCTGGAAATGAATGGTACAAGAATTGTAGAGCCGTGTAGAGACTGAGCACAGTGAGACATTGTATTTTCCTTTTGAATAAAATATTTTAAGATTTTCCGTCATACAGTGTGACTTCCAAGTGATTTTTAATGGAGAAAAATGACCATATAAGAAAAAGAATCGAACCCTAGGCAGTTTTGGTTATTTGTCCACTCTTGCTTTTGTAAGTCTTATTTTTCTGCTATTTATGTGTGGCCGCAGAGCAGTCACCATTGCTGTTCCTTTTGGTGTTGCTAATCCTAAATCCACGCATAGAACTCTCTGTGTTCCTGTCGTAGAACTTGGAATAGTTAGGACCAAGGTGGTAGGTGCTGGGGTATGTTCGTTTTACATTGATGAGGGTTCTGTCATGGCTTGTTCAGCTGAGAGGAAGCACTTTAATTTGAGTTTGCCCCTTTTCTGCTGTTTGGTCAATTTCCTCATTCACAAAATGTCAATAGCAGGAAGATTTCAAATGAGGAAAGCCTGTGCATCGTAAAGTAGTTTTCAAGTGGCTGCTTGCCAGTTACAAGCTTACCTGGGAATTTAGATGTTAACGCATAATTTCACCTAAAGTGGAAACACTTGTAAGCAACCCTAATCTTACCTAGATTTATGTCCAAAGATGGACTTTGAATTTTATCTCGTAGAGCTAGAGTGCTTAATGACTTTAATTCAGGTTCAGGTGCTTTGAAACTCATTCTGTCTTTGATGGGAGCTGGAGAAATTAAGTAGCTGTGCTGAGGCAGCTTTTCTATTTTATTGTAAAATCCTTCTATGATACTGTCATGAGTTTTGATTGTACTGATAAAGCATCAGGAGTTACAAGAAAGGTTTGAAAGGAAGTAGCTGAAATGTCTTAGGATACAAGAAATGTAGCAGTTACAGAAAGGAAAAATAGTAAGTTCAGTCTTGACTTGTTCAGTGTGAAGTCTTGACATTCACACGGCAGTTGTTTAAATGGTTTGCACGTTAGATAATAGGTCGATTGCATGTAAATTGGAGACATTATTCAGCATTTCCTGAGTGATTTCATGTAATCTTTCACCATTGTGAGAGAAGTTATTACTGTCTTCGTGTTAAGAAGTTTTTAAGAAGCTGGATCTAAAGAGATTTTGTCCAAAGTCACACAAATACTTTGTGCCAGATAGGGAGTTCAGCTTGGGTCTTCCTACCCAGTGCCAGAACACGCCTGACACGTGATAGCCATTCCGTACATGTTGAATCAGTGAGTGACTGAATGAGCGCAGAAGTCCCAACTCCTTACTGATCCCAATTGTATGCAGAGTCTTTTAGGCTGCTAAGAAATAAAGAGGTGAAGTCCATATAGTGAAATTGTGATGAAGACTCGCGCAACTACCTGTGTATCATGAGCAAACTAACTGAAACACATTTTGTCTTCGGTTTCTTCATCTTTGAAAGCAGAAGAGTTGAACTGTGATGAGCTTATGTTGAGGTTGTTGAGTCACTCAAGCTGTGTCCAGCTCCTTTGCGACCCCATGGACTGTAGCCCTCCAGGCTCCTCTGTCCATGAATTTCCCAGGCAAGAATACTGGAGTGGTTTCCATTTCCTTCTCCAGGGCATCTTCCTGACCCAGAGATTGAACCTGGGTTTCCCTGCATTGGAAGGTGGATTCTTTACTGAGGCCACCTGAGAAACCACGTATGCAAAATACTAGTACCAGCATGAATCTTTTACTGGGCAAAGGAGCTATAATTGTATCATCAGTATTCCTCACCCACACATTCTGTAGTGTGATACACATTATTGTGCTCAGAATATTTCTTTCAAATCTCTAATAATACCCTTTTATGTCTGTCACTGAAAAAATTAACGTGAATTGCTTCAGAGCATTTGACAATTGACAGACAAAATTTTTTTAAAATGGAAGATAAAAATCTATGAGTCTAGACTTTGATTCTAAGTAAGCTTATGTAAATTTCCAAAATTGTTATTCTTTGTAAGTCTGAGCAATTTGATGAGTGTCTGCCAATTGATATCAACAAAAAATTTGCAAGCTGTTAGATCATGTGACTTTAAAAACTATAAAAATCATGTCTTATCTTTTTCACGTCTTATTTTTAAGGATAAAGTTTTTTTAATGAAACATCTATTTCTTGTCTGCCTTACATTTTTAAGAAGTTTTATATTATAGTTTGTCTTTTTTATTTGGAAATAATAGTTTTCAGCTTATATTTGGAAATATACATTTTATTGGATATATAAATAAACATACATTAAATTAAACATAAAATAAACATTTTATTGGAAATATAAATGGAGTCTGATATATTTATATTGAAAACACATTTAGGAGAACTATATAACTGTTTCTAATTTGAAGGCATTTATAACTGGCTAAAATGTTTATTGATTTATTTAAAGCCAGTTATAAATGTGTTCAAATTAGAAATAGTTACATAGTTATTTAAATATGGACTTTTTTTGGTGCCTGTAATGCTAAGAACTTTTAAAAATGTCATCTTGTTTAATTCCCAAAAATATTTCTTGTGTTAAATATAAATATCAGTATTTCCATATTACTGATGAGGTCCAGCAAAAAAATAAGTTATCCTCTGTTATAGAGTTTACTAGGAAACAGCTAGGGCTTCCCTGGTAGCTCAGCTGGTAAGAATCCACCTGCAATGCAGGAGACCCCAGTTCAATTCTGGGTCGGAGGACCCCTGGAGAAGGGATAGGCTACCCACTCCAGTATTCTGGGCTTCCTTTGTGGCTCAGCTGGTAAAGAACCCGTCTGCAATGTGGGAGGCCTGGTTCAATCCCTGGGTTGGGAAGATCCCCTGGAGAAGGGAAAGGCTGCCCACTCCAGTATTCTGGCCTGGAGAATCCGTGGACTGTATAGTCCATGGGGTCGCAAAGAGTCAGGCACGACTGAGCGACTTTCAATTAAAAAAAAAGCATATATATGAATCTAGCAAAATAGTACTGGATGAACCCATTTACTGGAAAGAAATGGAGGGGCAGACTTAGAGACTGGACTTGCGGACACTGTGGGGGAGGAGAGGTGGCAGGAATGGAGAAAGCAGCCTTGACAAATATACACTAGCATGTGTAAAACAGGTGGCTGGTGGGAGCTGCTCTGTGCCACAGGGAAACCCAGCTTGGCACTCTGTGATGACCCAGAGAGGAGGGTGGAAGGAGGGGAGGAGGCTCAAAGGGAAGAGCTGTATGTAGTAATGTACAGGGATGACGGCAGAGACCAACACAACATTATAAAGCAGTTTTCCTCTATTAAAAAAGTTTTAAAAGGCAAAAAATAGAAAGAAATGAAGTCTTCTACGTATAAAGTTGACATCACGATCTGAAGGTTTCCTCATTCTCCAAGGCAGAGGGCGAGTAAGGAGCAGTCTCTGTGAGCTGAACTGATCTCTGAGCACTTGGGGAGAAGGAAAGAGACATCCTATACGGTTGCACCAAAAGAACTTTTGAAGCCGTGTTTTGTTGCAGTTAGTTTTGACAAATAGCTTTAATCACAACACACTATTTGTTTGGTGAGATAAAATAACCCACTAGAAGTAAAAAAAAATCATTGTATATAACTTACGGAGCTGAGAAGCTGTCTGTAAGTGCAATTGACAGATTGTACTTTTACGACTATGCAGTGGGAGAAGCAGTCAGAGAAGAAGCTGTATCTCACAGGAAGAAATGTCCCTTGCCCTTCCTGAGTCCTCCCAATCCCTCCTCAGCTCTGCCTGAACCATCTCTTGCTGCTGCTGCTGCTAAGTCGCTTCAGTCGTGTCTGACTCTGTGCGACCCCATAGACGGCAGCCCACCAGGCTCCCCCGTCCCTGGGAATTCTCCAGGCAAGAACCCTGGAGTGGGTTTGCCATTTCCTTCTCCAATGCATGCAAGTGAAAAGTGAAAGTGAAGGCGCTCAGTCATGTCCGACTCTTCGCGACCCCATGGACTGCAGCCCACCAGGCTCCTCCGTCCAAGAGTACTGGAGTGGGTGCCATTGCCTTCTCCGAACCGTCTTTTAAGACCTTGTTAAAGTCCTGTCTCTTTCCTGAAACCCTTTCAACTGTCACAGAAATAATCTCTTCTCCTTTTTGCTCTGTTGGCTTGCTCTGCTTCTGTTGTTGTCCTTTGTACACTTATCTTTTCACACGTACTGCATTGTGCTTTATGGTGTGGTCAGTTGTGTTCAACTGTAAACTAACTGATAACTTCTGGCCTTTATGTTCTGAGGACTGTGGTGTGAAGCCGGCATTGACTAGTCATGTCCCAGCTCTTTCTCTGGCTGCCATCAAAATGGAAACTAATCAAGAATCCAGTTAGTGTTTGAAGTTTAAACTGTACTGAAAATGGCTGTAGTAGTTTTGGGATTAAAAGGAAAGTGATCTCTGGTGTGGACATGGAAGAGATGAGATTTGGGCCGAGCTTAAATCACAGTATCATGGCTTGAGCTGCTACAAC
>NW_017216425.1:0-13205 GCF_001704415.2 Capra hircus
GTCTCCCAGGCTCCGCTCAGACAGCTCCTTCCTGGGAGGGAGCCTAAAAAGGCAAGTTCTGGGCAAGGCGAGCCCCCGGCCGAGCAGCCTCGCGCCAGAAACTCTGCCAGATCGGGGCTCTGAGCAGAGCTAGAGCTCTGCCGTACTGGAGGCCACTTAGCTCCGTGCAAGCAGGGCTTTCCTCTTGACTGGGCTCGGCTGCCTCCTCTTCTCCCCGAGGAGGCTCGCTACACTGCTGGCTGTGCTCTCGCCTATCAGGCGGCGCGCAGGGCTCCTCCAGCAGGTCTTGCCTCAGGGGCTGCTTCCCCTGAGTTGAGGCTGTGGGCGGGAACCCAGACACGCAGGATAGGCCCCAACCACCTGCACATGTCTCTGCTGGGGAGGAGAGTGCTAGGGAACCTACGTCTCTCACACACTTTCTAGGCACCCACGGAGTCAGCCTCTGGGAGTGTGGGGATGCAAAACCCAGCCAGGGGCCCTTGGAACCTGGTGCTCTCCGTGCGGAGCTTTGTCTGGGCGGCCAAGGAACCGCTGAAGGAGCCCTGCTGTTGCCCTTCGCTTCCCTCTGACAGAGCTTTCACTGCTGGAGCCCTTGGCAGTGTGCAACCCACCAGCCCCTAAGCCCTCCTCAAGGACGCTTGGGACCTAAGTGCAAAGGCAAGGCAGGGGTAGAGCTGAAGCCAGGAAGGCGCCAGTGGCGTTTCCGAGCCTCACACAGCCTGCTCCTTCCTGGGGAGGGAGCCTTAAAGCAAGGCAAGTCTGCGCAAGGCTCGCCTATGGCAGAGCATCTTGGTGCCAGGAACTCTGCCAGATCGGGCCTCTGAACAGAGCTAGAGATCTGCCGTACTGGAGTCGCACTTAGCTTCGTGTAAGCAGGGATTTCAGCTTGACGGGGACTTGCTGCCTCCTCTTCCCCCGAGGAGGCTCGCTTCCCTGCTGGCTGTGCACTCGCCTATCAGGCGGGGGCGCAGGGCTCCTCCAGCAGGTCTTGCCTCAGGGGCTGCTTCCCCTGAGTTGGGGCTGTGGGCAGGAACCCAGACACGCAGGATCAGGCCCCAAACACCTGCACATGTCTCTGCTGGGGAGGAGAGTGCTAGGGAACCTACGTCTGTCATACACTTTCTGGGCACCCAAGGAATCAGCCTCCGTGTGTGCGGGGCTGAAAACCCCAGCCAGGGGACCTGGGAGCCTGGTGCTCTCCGTGTGGCGCTGAATCTGGGCGGCCAAGCAACCGCTGGAGGAGCCCTGCAGTTGCCCTTCCCTTCCCTCTGACAGAATTCTCACTGCTGGAGCCCTTGGCAGTGTGCAACCCACCAGCCCCTAAGCTCTCCTTAAGGAGGACTGGGACCTAAGTGCAAAGGCAAGGCAGGATTGGAGCTGAGGCAAGAAAGGCGCCAGTGGCGACTCCCAGGCTCCTGCTGCCTGCTCCTTCCTGGAGAGGCAGCCTAAAAGCAAGGCAAGTCTGGGCAAGGCTAGCCCCCGGCAGAGCAGCCTCGCGCCAGGAACTCTGCCAGATCGGGGCTCTGAGCAGAGCTAGAGCTCTGCCGTACTGGAGGCCCACTTAGCTCCGTGCAAGCAGGGCTTTCCTCTTGACTGGGCTCGGCTGCCTCCTCTTCTCCCCGAGGAGGCTCGCTACACTGCTGGCTGTGCTCTCGCCTATCAGGCGGGCGCGCAGGGCTCCTCCAGCAGGTCTTGCCTCAGGGGCTGCTTCCCCTGAGTTGGGCTGTGGGCGGGAACCCAGACACGCAGGATAAGGCCCCAACCACCTGCACATGTCTCTGCTGGGGAGGAGAGTGCTAGGGAACCTACGTCTCTCACACACTTTCTAGGCACCCACGGAGTCAGCCTCTGGGAGTGTGGGGATGCAAAACCCAGCCAGGGGCCCTTGGAACCTGGTGCTCTCCGTGCGGAGCTTTGTCTGGGCGGCCAAGGAACCGCTGAAGGAGCCCTGCTGTTGCCCTTCGCTTCCCTCTGACAGAGCTTTCACTGCTGGAGCCCTTGGCAGTGTGCAACCCACCAGCCCCTAAGCCCTCCTCAAGGACGCTTGGGACCTAAGTGCAAAGGCAAGGCAGGGGTAGAGCTGAAGCCAGGAAGGCGCCAGTGGCGTTTCCGAGCCTCACACAGCCTGCTCCTTCCTGGGGAGGGAGCCTTAAAGCAAGGCAAGTCTGCGCAAGGCTCGCCTATGGCAGAGCATCTTGGTGCCAGGAACTCTGCCAGATCGGGCCTCTGAACAGAGCTAGAGATCTGCCGTACTGGAGTCGCACTTAGCTTCGTGTAAGCAGGGATTTCAGCTTGACGGGGACTTGCTGCCTCCTCTTCCCCGAGGAGGCTCGCTTCCCTGCTGGCTGTGCACTCGCCTATCAGGCGGGGCGCAGGGCTCCTCCAGCAGGTCTTGCCTCAGGGGCTGCTTCCCCTGAGTTGGGGCTGTGGGCAGGAACCCAGACACGCAGGATCAGGCCCCAAACACCTGCACATGTCTCTGCTGGGGAGGAGAGTGCTAGGGAACCTACGTCTGTCATACACTTTCTGGGCACCCAAGGAATCAGCCTCCGTGTGTGCGGGCTGAAAACCCCAGCCAGGGGCCCTGGGAGCCTGGTGCTCTCCGTGTGGCGCTGAATCTGGGCGGCCAAGCAACCGCTGGAGGAGCCCTGCAGTTGCCCTTCCCTTCCCTCTGACAGAATTCTCACTGCTGGAGCCCTTGGCAGTGTGCAACCCACCAGCCCCTAAGCTCTCCTTAAGGAGGACTGGGACCTAAGTGCAAAGGCAAGGCAGGATTGGAGCTGAGGCAAGAAAGGCGCCAGTGGCGACTCCCAGGCTCCTGCTGCCTGCTCCTTCCTGGAGAGGCAGCCTAAAAGCAAGGCAAGTCTGGGCAAGGCTAGCCCCCGGCAGAGCAGCCTCGCGCCAGGAACTCTGCCAGATCGGGGCTCTGAGCAGAGCTAGAGCTCTGCCGTACTGGAGGCGCACTTAGCTCCGTGCAAGCAGGGCTTTCAACTTGACGGGCTGGGCTGCCTCCTCTTCCCCCGAGGAGGCTCGCTTCCCTGCTGGCTGTGCACTCGCCTATCAGGCGGGGGCGCAGGGCTCCTCCAGCAGGTCTTGCCTCAGGGGCTGCTTCCCCTGAGTTGGGGCTGTGGGCAGGAACCCAGACACGCAGGATCAGGCCCCAAACACCTGCACATGTCTCTGCTGGGGAGGAGAGTGCTAGGGAACCTACGTCTGTCATACACTTTCTGGGCACCCAAGGAATCAGCCTCCGTGTGTGCGGGCTGAAAACCCCAGCCAGGGGCCCTGGGAGCCTGGTGCTCTCGTGCGGCGCTGATTCTAGGCGGCCTAGAAACCGCTGGAGGAGCCCTGCAGTTGCCCTTCCCTTCCCTCTGACAGAGCTCACTGCTGAAGCCCTTGGCAGTGTGCAACCCACCACCCCCTAAGCCCTCCCCAAGACGCCTGGCACCTATGTGCAAAGGCAAGGCAGGATTGGAGCTGAGGCAAGGAAGGCACCAGTGGCGTCTCCCAGGCTCGCTCAGACAGCTCCTTCCTGGGGAGGGAGCCTAAAAGCAAGGCAAGTCTGGGCAAGGCGAGCCCCCGGCCGAGCAGCCTCGCGCCAGAAACTCTGCCAGATCGGGGCTCTGAGCAGAGCTAGAGCTCTGCCGTACTGGAGGCCCACTTAGCTCCGTGCAAGCAGGGCTTTCCTCTTGACTGGGCTCGGCTGCCTCCTCTTCTCCCGAGGAGGCTCGCTACACTGCTGGCTGTGCTCTCGCCTATCAGGCGGGCGCGCAGGGCTCCTCCAGCAGGTCTTGCCTCAGGGGCTGCTTCCCCTGAGTTGGGGGCTGTGGGCGGGAACCCAGACACGCAGGATAAGGCCCCAACCACCTGCACATGTCTCTGCTGGGAGGAGAGTGCTAGGGAACCTACGTCTCTCACACACTTTCTAGGCACCCACGGAGTCAGCCTCTGGGAGTGTGGGGATGCAAAACCCAGCCAGGGGCCCTTGGAACCTGGTGCTCTCCGTGCGGAGCTTTGTCTGGGCGGCCAAGGAACCGCTGAAGGAGCCCTGCTGTTGCCCTTCGCTTCCCTCTGACAGAGCTTTCACTGCTGGAGCCCTTGGCAGTGTGCAACCCACCAGCCCCTAAGCCCTCCTCAAGGACGCTTGGGACCTAAGTGCAAAGGCAAGGCAGGGGTAGAGCTGAAGCCAGGAAGGCGCCAGTGGCGTTTCCGAGCCTCACACAGCCTGCTCCTTCCTGGGGAGGGAGCCTTAAAGCAAGGCAAGTCTGCGCAAGGCTCGCCTATGGCAGAGCATCTTGGTGCCAGGAACTCTGCCAGATCGGGCCTCTGAACAGAGCTAGAGATCTGCCGTACTGGAGTCGCACTTAGCTTCGTGTAAGCAGGGATTTCAGCTTGACGGGGACTTGCTGCCTCCTCTTCCCCCGAGGAGGCTCGCTTCCCTGCTGGCTGTGCACTCGCCTATCAGGCGGGGGCGCAGGGCTCCTCCAGCAGGTCTTGCCTCAGGGGCTGCTTCCCCTGAGTTGGGGCTGTGGGCAGGAACCCAGACACGCAGGATCAGGCCCCAAACACCTGCACATGTCTCTGCTGGGGAGGAGAGTGCTAGGGAACCTACGTCTGTCATACACTTTCTGGGCACCCAAGGAATCAGCCTCCGTGTGTGCGGGGCTGAAAACCCCAGCCAGGGGACCTGGGAGCCTGGTGCTCTCCGTGTGGCGCTGAATCTGGGCGGCCAAGCAACCGCTGGAGGAGCCCTGCAGTTGCCCTTCCCTTCCCTCTGACAGAATTCTCACTGCTGGAGCCCTTGGCAGTGTGCAACCCCACCAGCCCCTAAGCTCTCCTTAAGGAGGACTGGGACCTAAGTGCAAAGGCAAGGCAGGATTGGAGCTGAGGCAAGAAAGGCGCCAGTGGCGACTCCCAGGCTCCTGCTGCCTGCTCCTTCCTGGAGAGGCAGCCTAAAAGCAAGGCAAGTCTGGGCAAGGCTAGCCCCCGGCAGAGCAGCCTCGCGCCAGGAACTCTGCCAGATCGGGGCTCTGAGCAGAGCTAGAGCTCTGCCGTACTGGAGGCGCACTTAGCTCCGTGCAAGCAGGGCTTTCAACTTGACGGGGCTGGCTGCCTCCTCTTCCCCCGAGGAGGCTCGCTTCCCTGCTGGCTGTGCACTCGCCTATCAGGCGGGGGCGCAGGGCTCCTCCAGCAGGTCTTGCCTCAGGGGCTGCTTCCCCTGAGTTGGGGCTGTGGGCAGGAACCCAGACACGCAGGATCAGGCCCCAAACACCTGCACATGTCTCTGCTGGGGAGGAGAGTGCTAGGGAACCTACGTCTGTCATACACTTTCTGGGCACCCAAGGAATCAGCCTCCGTGTGTGCGGGGCTGAAAACCCCAGCCAGGGGCCCTGGGAGCCTGGTGCTCTCGGTGCGGCGCTGATTCTAGGCGGCCAGAAAACCGCTGGAGGAGCCCTGCAGTTGCCCTTCCCTTCCCTCTGACAGAGCTTCTCACTGCTGAAGCCCTTGGCAGTGTGCAACCCACCACCCCCTAAGCCCTCCCCAAGACGCCTGGCACCTATGTGCAAAGGCAAGGCAGGATTGGAGCTGAGGCAAGGAAGGCACCAGTGGCGTCTCCCAGGCTCGCTCAGACAGCTCCTTCCTGGGAGGGAGCCTAAAAGCAAGGCAAGTCTGGGCAAGGCGAGCCCCGGCCGAGCAGCCTCGCGCCAGAAACTCTGCCAGATCGGGCTCTGAGCAGAGCTAGAGCTCTGCCGTACTGGAGGCACTTAGCTCCGTGCAAGCAGGGCTTTCCTCTTGACTGGGCTCGGCTGCCTCCTCTTCTCCCCGAGGAGGCTCGCTACCTGCTGGCTGTGCTCGCCTATCAGGCGGGCGGCAGGGCTCCTCCAGCAGGTCTTGCCTCAGGGGCTGCTTCCCCTGAGTTGGGCTGTGGGCGGGAACCCAGACACGCAGGATCAGGCCCCAACACCTGCACATGTCTCTGCTGGGGAGGAGAGTGCTAGGGAACCTACGTCTGTCATACACTTTCTGGCACCCAAGGAATCAGCCTCTGGGGTGTGGGATGAAACCCCAGCCAGGGCCCCTGGGAGCCTGGTGCTCTCCGTGCGGCGCTGTCTGGGCGGCCAAGAAACCGCTGGAGGAGCCCTGCAGTTGCCCTTCCCTTCCCTCTGACAGAGCTTTCACTGCTGGAGCCCTTGGCAGTGTGCAACCCACCAGCCCCTAAGCCCTCCTAAGGACGCTGGGACCTAAGTGCAAAGGCAAGGCAGGATTGAGCTGAGGCAAGGAAGGCGCCAGTGGCGTTCCCAGCTCGCAGCCTGCTCCTTCCTGGGAGGGAGCCTAAAAGCAAGGCAAGTCTGGCAAGGCTAGCCCCCGGCAGAGCAGCCTCGCGCCAGGAACTCTGCCAGATCGGGCTCTGAGCAGAGCTAGAGCTCTGCCGTACTGGAGGCGCACTTAGCTCCCGTGCAAGCAGGGCTTTCAGCTTGACGGGCTTGCTGCCTCCTCTTCCCCCGAGGAGGCTCGCTTCCCTGCTGGCTGTGCACTCGCCTATCAGGCGGGGGCGCAGGGCTCCTCCAGCAGGTCTTGCCTCAGGGGCTGCTTCCCCTGAGTTGGGGCTGTGGGCAGGAACCCAGACACGCAGGATCAGGCCCCAACCACCTGCACATGTCTCTGCTGGGGAGGAGAGTGCTAGGGAACCTACGTCTGTCATACACTTTCTGGGCACCCAAGGAATCAGCCTCCGTGTGTGCGGGGCTGAAAACCCCAGCCAGGGGCCCTGGGAGCCTGGTGCTCTCGGTGCGGCTGATTCTAGGCGGCCAGAAACCGCTGGAGGAGCCCTGCAGTTGCCCTTCCCTTCCCTCTGACAGAGCTCTCACTGCTGAGCCCTTGGCAGTGTGCAACCCACCCCCCTAAGCCCTCCCCAAGGACGCCTGGCACCTATGTGCAAAGGCAAGGCAGGATTGGAGCTGAGGCAAGGAAGGCACCAGTGGCGTCTCCCAGGCTCGCTCAGCAGCTCCTTCCTGGGGAGGCCCTAAAAGCAAGGCAAGTCTGGGCAAGGCGAGCCCCGGCCGAGCAGCCTCGCGCCAGAAACTCTGCCAGATCGGGGCTCTGAGCAGAGCTAGAGCTCTGCCGTACTGGAGGCCCACTTAGCTCCGTGCAAGCAGGGCTTTCCTCTTGACTGGGCTCGGCTGCCTCCTCTTCTCCCCGAGGAGGCTCGCTACCTGCTGGCTGTGCTCTCGCCTATCAGGCGGGGCGCAGGGCTCCTCCAGCAGGTCTTGCCTCAGGGGCTGCTTCCCCTGAGTTGGGCTGTGGGCGGGAACCCAGACACGCAGGATCAGGCCCAACCACCTGCACATGTCTCTGCTGGGGAGGAGAGTGCTAGGGAACCTACGTCTCTCACACACTTTCTAGGCACCCACGGAGTCAGCCTCTGGGAGTGTGGGGATGCAAAACCCAGCCAGGGGCCCTTGGAACCTGGTGCTCTCCGTGCGGAGCTTTGTCTGGGCGGCCAAGGAACCGCTGAGGAGCCCTGCTGTTGCCCTTCGCTTCCCTCTGACAGAGCTTCACTGCTGGAGCCCTTGGCAGTGTGCAACCCACCAGCCCCTAAGCCCTCCTCAAGGACGCTTGGGACCTAAGTGCAAAGGCAAGGCAGGGGTAGAGCTGAAGCCAGGAAGGCGCCAGTGGCGTTTCCGAGCCTCACACAGCCTGCTCCTTCCTGGGGAGGGAGCCTTAAAGCAAGGCAAGTCTGCGCAAGGCTCGCCTATGGCAGAGCATCTTGGTGCCAGGAACTCTGCCAGATCGGGCCTCTGAACAGAGCTAGAGATCTGCCGTACTGGAGTCGCACTTAGCTTCGTGTAAGCAGGGATTTCAGCTTGACGGGACTTGCTGCCTCCTCTTCCCCCGAGGAGGCTCGCTTCCCTGCTGGCTGTGCACTCGCCTATCAGGCGGGGGCGCAGGGCTCCTCCAGCAGGTCTTGCCTCAGGGGCTGCTTCCCCTGAGTTGGGGCTGTGGGCAGGAACCCAGACACGCAGGATCAGGCCCCAAACACCTGCACATGTCTCTGCTGGGGAGGAGAGTGCTAGGGAACCTACGTCTGTCATACACTTTCTGGGCACCCAAGGAATCAGCCTCCGTGTGTGCGGGGCTGAAAACCCCAGCCAGGGGCCTGGGAGCCTGGTGCTCTCCGTGTGGCGCTGAATCTGGGCGGCCAAGCAACCGCTGGAGGAGCCCTGCAGTTGCCCTTCCCTTCCCTCTGACAGAATTCTCACTGCTGGAGCCCTTGGCAGTGTGCAACCCACCAGCCCCTAAGCTCTCCTTAAGGAGGACTGGGACCTAAGTGCAAAGGCAAGGCAGGATTGGAGCTGAGGCAAGAAAAGGCGCCAGTGGCGACTCCCAGGCTCCTGCTGCCTGCTCCTTCCTGGAGAGGCAGCCTAAAAGCAAGGCAAGTCTGGGCAAGGCTAGCCCCGGCAGAGCAGCCTCGCGCCAGGAACTCTGCCAGATCGGGCTCTGAGCAGAGCTAGAGCTCTGCCGTACTGGAGGCGCACTTAGCTCCGTGCAAGCAGGGCTTTCAACTTGACGGGGCTGGGCTGCCTCCTCTTCCCCCGAGGAGGCTCGCTTCCCTGCTGGCTGTGCACTCGCCTATCAGGCGGGGCGCAGGGCTCCTCCAGCAGGTCTTGCCTCAGGGGCTGCTTCCCCTGAGTTGGGCTGTGGGCAGGAACCCAGACACGCAGGATCAGGCCCCAACCACCTGCACATGTCTCTGCTGGGGAGGAGAGTGCTAGGGAACCTACGTCTGTCATACACTTTCTGGGCACCCAAGGAATCAGCCTCCGTGTGTGCGGGGCTGAAAACCCCAGCCAGGGGCCCTGGGAGCCTGGTGCTCTCGTGCGGCGCTGATTCTAGGCGCCTAAGAAACCGCTGGAGGAGCCCTGCAGTTGCCCTTCCCTTCCCTCTGACAGAGCTCTCACTGCTGAAGCCCTTGGCAGTGTGCAACCCACCACCCCCTAAGCCTCCAACCACGCCTGGCACCTATGTGCAAAGGCAAGGCAGGATTGGAGCTGAGGCAAGGAAGGCACCAGTGGCGTCTCCCAGGCTCGCTCAGACAGCTCCTTCCTGGGGAGGGAGCCTAAAAGCAAGGCAAGTCTGGGCAAGGCGAGCCCCGGCCGAGCAGCCTCGCGCCAGAAAACTCTGCCAGATCGGGGCTCTGAGCAGAGCTAGAGCTCTGCCGTACTGGAGGCGCACTTAGCTCCGTGCAAGCAGGGCTTTCCTCTTGACTGGGCTCGGCTGCCTCCTCTTCTCCCCGAGGAGGCTCGCTACACTGCTGGCTGTGCTCTCGCCTATCAGGCGGGCGCGCAGGGCTCCTCCAGCAGGTCTTGCCTCAGGGGCTGCTTCCCCTGAGTTGAGGCTGTGGGCGGAACCCAGACACGCAGGATAAGGCCCCAACCACCTGCACATGTCTCTGCTGGGGAGGAGAGTGCTAGGGAACCTACGTCTCTCACACACTTTCTAGGCACCCACGGAGTCAGCCTCTGGGAGTGTGGGGATGCAAAACCCAGCCAGGGCCCTTGGAACCTGGTGCTCTCCGTGCGGAGCTTTGTCTGGGCGGCCAAGGAACCGCTGAAGGAGCCCTGCTGTTGCCCTTCGCTTCCCTCTGACAGAGCTTTCACTGCTGGAGCCCTTGGCAGTGTGCAACCCACCAGCCCCTAAGCCCTCCTCAAGGACGCTTGGGACCTAAGTGCAAAGGCAAGGCAGGGGTAGAGCTGAAGCCAGGAAGGCGCCAGTGGCGTTTCCGAGCCTCACACAGCCTGCTCCTTCCTGGGGAGGGAGCCTTAAAGCAAGGCAAGTCTGCGCAAGGCTCGCCTATGGCAGAGCATCTTGGTGCCAGGAACTCTGCCAGATCGGGCCTCTGAACAGAGCTAGAGATCTGCCGTACTGGAGTCGCACTTAGCTTCGTGAAGCAGGGATTTCAGCTTGACGGGGACTTGCTGCCTCCTCTTCCCCGAGGAGGCTCGCTTCCCTGCTGGCTGTGCACTCGCCTATCAGGCGGGGGCGCAGGGCTCCTCCAGCAGGTCTTGCCTCAGGGGCTGCTTCCCCTGAGTTGGGGCTGTGGGCAGGAACCCAGACACGCAGGATCAGGCCCCAAACACCTGCACATGTCTCTGCTGGGGGAGAGTGCTAGGGAACCTACGTCTGTCATACACTTTCTGGGCACCCAAGGAATCAGCCTCCGTGTGTGCGGGCTGAAAACCCAGCCAGGGGCCCTGGGAGCCTGGTGCTCTCCGTGTGGCGCTGAATCTGGGCGGCCAAGAACCGCTGGAGGAGCCCTGCAGTTGCCCTTCCCTTCCCTCTGACAGAATTCTCACTGCTGGAGCCCTTGGCAGTGTGCAACCCACCAGCCCTAAGCTCTCCTTAAGGAGGACTGGGACCTAAGTGCAAAGGCAAGGCAGGATTGGAGCTGAGGCAAGAAAGGCGCCAGTGGCGACTCCCAGGCTCCTGCTGCCTGCTCCTTCCTGGGAGGCAGCCTAAAAGCAAGGCAAGTCTGGGCAAGGCTAGCCCCCGGCAGAGCAGCCTCGCGCCAGGAACTCTGCCAGATCGGGGCTCTGAGCAGAGCTAGAGCTCTGCCGTACTGGAGGCACTTAGCTCCGTGCAAGCAGGGCTTTCAACTTGACGGGGCTGGCTGCCTCCTCTTCCCCCCCGAGGAGGCTCGCTTCCCTGCTGGCTGTGCACTCGCCTATCAGGCGGGGCGCAGGGCTCCTCCAGCAGGTCTTGCCTCAGGGGCTGCTTCCCCTGAGTTGGGGCTGTGGGCAGGAACCCAGACACGCAGCAGGCCCCCCAACACCTGCACATGTCTCTGCTGGGGAGGAGAGTGCTAGGGAACCTACGTCTGTCATACACTTTCTGGGCACCCAAGGAATCAGCCTCCGTGTGGCGGGCTGAAAACCCCAGCCAGGGGCCCTGGGAGCCTGGTGCTCTCTGCGGCGCTGATTCTGGCGGCCAAGAACCGCTGGAGGAGCCCTGCAGTTGCCCTTCCCTTCCCTCTGACAGAGCTTCTCACTGCTGAAGCCCTTGGCAGTGTGCAACCCACCACCCCCCTAAGCCCTCCCCAAGGACGCTGGGACCTATGTGCAAAGGCAAGGCAGGATTGGAGCTGAGGCAAGGAAGGCACCAGTGGCGTCTCCCAGGCTCGCTCAGACAGCCTCCTTCCTGGGGAGGGAGCCTAAAAGCAAGGCAAGTCTGGGCAAGGCGAGCCCCCGGCCGAGCAGCCTCGCGCCAGAACTCTGCCAGATCGGGGCTCTGAGCAGAGCTAGAGCTCTGCCGTACTGGAGGCGCACTTAGCTCCGTGCAAGCAGGGCTTTCCTCTTGACTGGGCTCGGCTGCCTCCTCTTCTCCCGAGGAGGCTCGCTACACCTGCTGGCTGTGCTCTCGCCTATCAGGCGGGCGCGCAGGGCTCCTCCAGCAGGTCTTGCCTCAGGGGCTGCTTCCCCTGAGTTGGGGCTGTGGGCGGGAACCCAGACACGCAGGATCAGGCCCCAACCACCTGCACATGTCTCTGCTGGGGAGGAGAGTGCTAGGGAACCTACGTCTCTCACACACTTTCTAGGCACCCACGGAGTCAGCCTCTGGGAGTGTGGGGATGCAAACCCAGCCAGGGGCCCTTGGAACCTGGTGCTCTCCGTGCGGAGCTTTGTCTGGGCGGCCAAGGAACCGCTGAAGGAGCCCTGCTGTTGCCCTTCCTTCCCTCTGACAGAGCTTTCACTGCTGGAGCCCTTGGCAGTGTGCAACCCACCAGCCCCTAAGCCCTCCTCAAGGACGCTTGGGACCTAAGTGCAAAGGCAAGGCAGGGGTAGAGCTGAAGCCAGGAAGGCGCCAGTGGCGTTTCCGAGCCTCACACAGCCTGCTCCTTCCTGGGGAGGGAGCCTTAAAGCAAGGCAAGTCTGCGCAAGGCTCGCCTATGGCAGAGCATCTTGGTGCCAGGAACTCTGCCAGATCGGGCTCTGAACAGAGCTAGAGATCTGCCGTACTGGAGTCGCACTTAGCTCGTGTAAGCAGGGATTTCAGCTTGACGGGGCTTGCTGCCTCCTCTTCCCCCCGAGGAGGCTCGCTTCCCTGCTGGCTGTGCACTCGCCTATCAGGCGGGGGCGCAGGGCTCCTCCAGCAGGTCTTGCCTCAGGGGCTGCTTCCCCTGAGTTGGGGCTGTGGGCAGGAACCCAGACACGCAGGATCAGGCCCAAACACCTGCACATGTCTCTGCTGGGGAGGAGAGTGCTAGGGAACCTACGTCTGTCATACACTTTCTGGGCACCCAAGGAATCAGCCTCCGTGTGTGCGGGGCTGAAAACCCCAGCCAGGGGCCCTGGGAGCCTGGTGCTCTCCGTGTGGCGCTGAATCTGGCGGCCAAGAACCGCTGGAGGAGCCCTGCAGTTGCCCTTCCCTTCCCTCTGACAGAATCTCACTGCTGGAGCCCTTGGCAGTGTGCAACCCACCAGCCCCTAAGCTCCCTTAAGGACGCTGGGACCTAAGTGCAAAGGCAAGGCAGGATTGGAGCTGAGGCAAGAAAGGCGCCAGTGGCGACTCCCAGGCTCCTGCTGCCTGCTCCTTCCTGGAGAGGGAGCCTAAAAGCAAGGCAAGTCTGGGCAAGGCAGCCCCCGGCGAGCAGCCTCGCGCCAGAAACTCTGCCAGATCGGGGCTCTGAGCAGAGCTAGAGCTCTGCCGTACTGGAGGCCCACTTAGCTCCGTGCAAGCAGGGCTTTCCTCTTGACGGGCTGCTGCCTCCTCTTCCCCCGAGGAGGCTCGCTTCCTGCTGGCTGTGCACTCGCCTATCAGGCGGCGGCGCAGGGCTCCTCCAGCAGGTCTTGCCTCAGGGGCTGCTTCCCCTGAGTTGGGGCTGTGGGCAGGAACCCAGACACGCAGGATCAGGCCCCAACCACCTGCACATGTCTCTGCTGGGGAGGAGAGTGCTAGGGAACCTACGTCTCTCACACACTTTCTAGGCACCCACGGAGTCAGCCTCCGTGAGTGGGGCTGAAAACCCAGCCAGGGGCCCTGGAACCTGGTGCTCTCCGTGGCGGAGCTTTCTGGGCGGCCAAGAAACCGCTGAAGGAGCCCTGCTGTTGCCCTTCGCTTCCCTCTGACAGAGCTTTCACTGCTGGAGCCCTTGCAGTGGCAACCCACCAGCCCCTAAGCCTCCCAAGGACGCTTGGGACCTAAGTGCA
>NW_017216426.1:0-13204 GCF_001704415.2 Capra hircus
ACACTGCCAAGGGCTCCAGCAGTGTGAAAGCTCTGTCAGAGGGAAGCGAAGGGCAACAGCAGGGCTCCTTCAGCGGTTCCTTGGCCGCCCAGACAAAGCCTCCGCACGGAGAGCACCAGGTTCCAAGGGCCCCTGGCTGGGGTTTTGCATCCCCACACTCCCAGAGGCTGACTCCGGGTGCCTAGAAAGTGTGTGAGAGACGTAGGTTCCCTAGCACTCTCCTCCCCAGCAGAGACATGTGCAGGTGGTTGGGGCCTTATCCTGCGTGTCTGGGTTCCGCCCACAGCCCAACTCAGGGGAAGCAGCCCCTGAGGCAAGACCTGCTGGAGGAGCCCTGCGCCCCGCCTGATAGGGCGAGAGCACAGCCAGCAGTGTAGCGAGCCTCCTCGGGAGAAGAGGAGGCAGCCGAGCCCCAGTCAAGAGGAAAGCCCTGCTTGCACGGAGCTAAGTGCGCCTCCAGTACGGCAGAGCTCTAGCTCTGCTCAGAGCCCCGATCTGGCAGAGTTCTGGCGCGAGGCTGCTCGGCCGGGGGCTCGCCTTGCCCAGACTTGCCTTGCTTTTTAGGCTCCCTCCCAGGAAGGAGCTGTCTGAGCGAGCCTGGGAGACGCCACTGGCGCCTTCCTTGCCTCAGCTCCAATCCTGCCTTGCCTTTGCACATAGGGCCAGGCGTCCTTGGGAGGGCTTAGGGGGTGGTGGGTTGCACACTGCCAAGGGCTTCAGCAGTGAGAGCTCTGTCAGAGGGAAGGGAAGGGCAACTGCAGGGCTCCTCCAGCGGTTTCTAGGCCGCCAGAATCAGCGCCGCACGAGAGCACCAGGCTCCCAGGGCCCCTGGCTGGGGTTTTCAGCCCCGCACACACGGAGGCTGATTCCTTGGGTGCCCAGAAAGTGTATGACAGACGTAGGTTCCCTAGCACTCTCCTCCCCAGCAGAGACATGTGCAGGTGTTTGGGGCCTGATCCTGCGTGTCTGGGTTCCTGCCCACAGCCCCAACTCAGGGGAAGCAGCCCCTGAGGCAAGACCTGCTGGAGGAGCCCTGCGCCCCCGCCTGATAGGCGAGTGCACAGCCAGCAGGGAAGCGAGCCTCCTCGGGGGAAGAGGAGGCAGCCCAGCCCCGTCAAGTTGAAAGCCCTGCTTGCACGGAGCTAAGTGCGCCTCCAGTACGGCAGAGCTCTAGCTCTGCTCAGAGCCCCGATCTGGCAGAGTTCCTGGCCGAGGCTGCTCTGCCGGGGGCTAGCCTTGCCCAGACTTGCCTTGCTTTAGGCTGCCTCTCCAGGAAGGAGCAGGCAGCAGGAGCCTGGGAGTCGCCACTGGCGCCTTTCTTGCCTCAGCTCCAATCCTGCCTTGCCTTTGCACTTAGGTCCCAGTCCTCCTTAAGGAGAGCTTAGGGGCTGGTGGGTTGCACACTGCCAAGGGCTCCAGCAGTGAGAATTCTGTCAGAGGGAAGGGAAGGGCAACTGCAGGGCTCCTCCAGCGGTTGCTTGGCCGCCCAGATTCAGCGCCACACGGAGAGCACCAGGCTCCCAGGGCCCCTGGCTGGGGTTTTCAGCCCCGCACACACGGAGGCTGATTCCTTGGGTGCCCAGAAAGTGTATGACAGACGTAGGTTCCCTAGCACTCTCCTCCCCAGCAGAGACATGTGCAGGTGTTTGGGGCCTGATCCTGCGTGTCTGGGTTCCTGCCCACAGCCCCAACTCAGGGGAAGCAGCCCCTGAGGCAAGACCTGCTGGAGGAGCCCTGCGCCCCGCCTGATAGGCGAGTGCACAGCCAGCAGGGAAGCGAGCCTCCTCGGGGGAAGAGGAGGCAGCAAGTCCCCGTCAAGCTGAAATCCCTGCTTTACACGAAGCTAAGTGCGACTCCAGTACGGCAGATCTCTAGCTCTGTTCAGAGGCCCGATCTGGCAGAGTTCCTGGCACCAAGATGCTCTGCCATAGGCGAGCCTTGCCCAGACTTGCCTTGCTTTAAGGCTCCCTCCCCAGGAAGGAGCAGGCTGTGTGAGGCTCGGAAACGCCACTGGCGCCTTCCTGGCTTCAGCTCTACCCCTGCCTTGCCTTTGCACTTAGGTCCCAAGCGTCCTTGAGGAGGGCTTAGGGGCTGGTGGGTTGCACACTGCCAAGGGCTCAGCAGTGAAAGCTCTGTCAGAGGGAAGCGAAGGGCAACAGCAGGGCTCCTTCAGCGGTTCCTTGGCCGCCCAGACAAAGCTCCGCACGGAGAGCACCAGGTTCCAAGGGCCCCTGGCTGGGTTTTGCCCCCCACACTCCCAGAGGCTGACTCCTGGGTGCCTAGAAAGTGTGTGAGAGACGTAGGTTCCCTAGCACTCTCCTCCCCAGCAGAGACATGTGCAGGTGGTTGGGGCCTTATCCTGCGTGTCTGGGTTCCCGCCCACAGCCCAACTCAGGGGAAGCAGCCCCTGAGGCAAGACCTGCTGGAGGAGCCCTGCGCGCCCGCCTGATAGGCGAGAGCACAGCCAGCAGTGTAGCGAGCCTCCTCGGGAGAAGAGGAGGCAGCCGAGCCCAGTCAAGAGGAAAGCCCTGCTTGCACGGAGCTAAGTGCGCCTCCAGTACGGCAGAGCTCTAGCTCTGCTCAGAGCCCCGATCTGGCAGAGTTCTGGCGCGAGGCTGCTCGGCCGGGGCTCGCCTTGCCCAGACTTGCCTTGCTTTTAGGCTCCCTCCCCAGGAAGGAGCTGTCTGAGCGAGCCTGGGAGACGCCACTGGTGCCTTCCTTGCCTCAGCTCCAATCCTGCCTTGCCTTTGCACATAGGTGCCAGGCGTCTTGGAGGGCTTAGGGGGTGGTGGTTGCACACTGCCAAGGGCTTCAGCAGTGAGAGCTCTGTCAGAGGGAAGGGAAGGGCAACTGCAGGGCTCCTCCAGCGGTTTTCTAGGCCGCCTAGAATCAGCGCCGCACCGAGAGCACCAGGCTCCCAGGGCCCCTGGCTGGGGTTTTCAGCCCCGCACACACGGAGGCTGATTCCTTGGGTGCCCAGAAAGTGTATGACAGACGTAGGTTCCCTAGCACTCTCCTCCCCAGCAGAGACATGTGCAGGTGTTTGGGGCCTGATCCTGCGTGTCTGGGTTCCTGCCCACAGCCCCAACTCAGGGGAAGCAGCCCCTGAGGCAAGACCTGCTGGAGGAGCCCTGCGCCCCCGCCTGATAGGCGAGTGCACAGCCAGCAGGGAAGCGAGCCTCCTCGGGGGAAGAGGAGGCAGCCCAGCCCCGTCAAGTTGAAAGCCCTGCTTGCACGGAGCTAAGTGCGCCTCCAGTACGGCAGAGCTCTAGCTCTGCTCAGAGCCCCGATCTGGCAGAGTTCCTGGCCGAGGCTGCTCTGCCGGGGCTAGCCTTGCCCAGACTTGCCTTGCTTTTAGGCTGCCTCTCCAGGAAGGAGCAGGCAGCAGGAGCCTGGGAGTCGCCACTGGCGCCTTTCTTGCCTCAGCTCCAATCCTGCCTTGCCTTTGCACTTAGGTCCCAGTCCTCCTTAAGGAGAGCTTAGGGGCTGGTGGGTTGCACACTGCCAAGGGCTCCAGCAGTGAGAATTCTGTCAGAGGGAAGGAAGGGCAACTGCAGGGCTCCTCCAGCGGTTTGCTTGGCCGCCCAGATTCAGCGCCACACGGAGAGCACCAGGCTCCCAGGGCCCCTGGCTGGGGGTTTTCAGCCCCGCACACACGGAGGCTGATTCCTTGGGTGCCCAGAAAGTGTATGACAGACGTAGGTTCCCTAGCACTCTCCTCCCCAGCAGAGACATGTGCAGGTGTTTGGGGCCTGATCCTGCGTGTCTGGGTTCCTGCCCACAGCCCCAACTCAGGGGAAGCAGCCCCTGAGGCAAGACCTGCTGGAGGAGCCCTGCGCCCGCCCTGATAGGCGAGTGCACAGCCAGCAGGAAGCGAGCCTCCTCGGGGAAGAGGAGGCAGCAAGCCCCGTCAAGCTGAAATCCCTGCTTGCACGAGCTAAGTGCGACTCCAGTACGGCAGATCTCTAGCTCTGTTCAGAGGCCCGATCTGGCAGAGTTCCTGGCGCCAAGATGCTCTGCCATAGGCGAGCCTTGCCAGACTTGCCTTGCTTTAGGCTCCCTCCCCAGGAAGGAGCAGGCTGTGTGAGCCTGGGAAACGCCACTGGCGCCTTCCTGCTCAGCTCCCCCTGCCTTGCCTTTGCACTTAGGCCAAGCGTCCTTGAGGAGGGCTTAGGGGCTGGTGGGTTGCACACTGCCAAGGGCTCAGCAGTGAGAGCTCTGTCAGAGGGAAGGAAGGGCAACTGCAGGGCTCCTTCAGCGGTTCTTGGCCGCCAGAAAAGCGCCGCACGAGAGCACCAGGCTTCCAAGGCCCCTGGCTGGGTTTTCAGCCCCACACACGGAGGCTGATTCCGGGTGCCAGAAAGTGTTGACAGACGTAGGTTCCCTAGCACTCTCCTCCCCAGCAGAGACATGTGCAGGTGTTGGGGCCTGATCCTGCGTGTCTGGGTTCCTGCCCACAGCCCCAACTCAGGGGAAGCAGCCCCTGAGGCAAGACCTGCTGGAGGAGCCCTGCGCCCCCGCCTGATAGGCGAGTGCACAGCCAGCAGGAAGCGAGCCTCCTCGGGGGAAGAGGAGGCAGCCAGCCCCCGTCAAGTTGAAAGCCCTGCTTGCACGGAGCTAAGTGCGCCTCCAGTACGGCAGAGCTCTAGCTCTGCTCAGAGCCCCGATCTGGCAGAGTTCCTGGCGCGAGGCTGCTCTGCCGGGGGCTAGCCTTGCCCAGACTTGCCTTGCTTTTAGGCTGCCTCTCCAGGAAGGAGCAGGCAGCAGGAGCCTGGGAGTCGCCACTGGCGCCTTTCTTGCCTCAGCTCCAATCCTGCCTTGCCTTTGCACTTAGGTCCCAGTCCTCCTTAAGGAGAGCTTAGGGGCTGGTGGGTTGCACACTGCCAAGGGCTCCAGCAGTGAGAATTCTGTCAGAGGGAAGGGAAGGGCAACTGCAGGGCTCCTCCAGCGGTTGCTTGGCCGCCCAGATTCAGCGCCACACGGAGAGCACCAGGCTCCCAGGCCCCTGGCTGGGGTTTTCAGCCCCGCACACACGGAGGCTGATTCCTTGGGTGCCCAGAAAGTGTATGACAGACGTAGGTTCCCTAGCACTCTCCTCCCCAGCAGAGACATGTGCAGGTGTTTGGGGCCTGATCCTGCGTGTCTGGGTTCCTGCCCACAGCCCCAACTCAGGGAAGCAGCCCCTGAGGCAAGACCTGCTGGAGGAGCCCTGCGCCCCCGCCTGATAGGCGAGTGCACAGCCAGCAGGGAAGCGAGCCTCCTCGGGGGGAAGAGGAGGCAGCAAGTCCCCGTCAAGCTGAAATCCCTGCTTACACGAAGCTAAGTGCGACTCCAGTACGGCAGATCTCTAGCTCTGTTCAGAGGCCCGATCTGGCAGAGTTCCTGGCACCAAGATGCTCTGCCATAGGCGAGCCTTGCGCAGACTTGCCTTGCTTTAAGGCTCCCTCCCCAGGAAGGAGCAGGCTGTGTGAGGCTCGGAAACGCCACTGGCGCCTTCCTGGCTTCAGCTCTACCCCTGCCTTGCCTTTGCACTTAGGTCCCAAGCGTCCTTGAGGAGGGCTTAGGGGCTGGTGGGTTGCACACTGCCAAGGGCTCCAGCAGTGAAAGCTCTGTCAGAGGGAAGCGAAGGGCAACAGCAGGGCTCCTTCAGCGGTTCCTTGGCCGCCCAGACAAAGCTCCGCACGGAGAGCACCAGGTTCCAAGGGCCCCTGGCTGGGTTTTGCATCCCCACACTCCCAGAGGCTGACTCCGTGGGTGCCTAGAAAGTGTGTGAGAGACGTAGGTTCCCTAGCACTCTCCTCCCCAGCAGAGACATGTGCAGGTGGTTGGGGCCTGATCCTGCGTGTCTGGGTTCCCGCCCACAGCCCAACTCAGGGGAAGCAGCCCCTGAGGCAAGACCTGCTGGAGGAGCCCTGCGCGCCCGCCTGATAGGCGAGAGCACAGCCAGCAGTGTAGCGAGCCTCCTCGGGAGAAGAGGAGGCAGCCGAGCCCAGTCAAGAGGAAAGCCCTGCTTGCACGGAGCTAAGTGCGCCTCCAGTACGGCAGAGCTCTAGCTCTGCTCAGAGCCCCGATCTGGCAGAGTTTCTGGCGCGAGGCTGCTCGGCCGGGGCTCGCCTTGCCCAGACTTGCCTTGCTTTTAGGCTCCCTCCCCAGGAAGGAGCTGTCTGAGCGAGCCTGGGAGACGCCACTGGTGCCTTCCTTGCCTCAGCTCCAATCCTGCCTTGCCTTTGCACATAGGTGCCAGGCGTCTTGGGAGGCTTAGGGGTGGTGGGTTGCACACTGCCAAGGGCTTCAGCAGTGAGAGCTCTGTCAGAGGGAAGGGAAGGGCAACTGCAGGGCTCCTCCAGCGGTTTCTAGGCCGCCTAGAATCAGCGCCGCACCGAGAGCACCAGGCTCCCAGGGCCCCTGGCTGGGTTTTCAGCCCCGCACACACGGAGGCTGATTCCTTGGGTGCCCAGAAAGTGTATGACAGACGTAGGTTCCCTAGCACTCTCCTCCCCAGCAGAGACATGTGCAGGTGGTTGGGGCCTGATCCTGCGTGTCTGGGTTCCTGCCCACAGCCCCAACTCAGGGGAAGCAGCCCCTGAGGCAAGACCTGCTGGAGGAGCCCTGCGCCCCCGCCTGATAGGCGAGTGCACAGCCAGCAGGGAAGCGAGCCTCCTCGGGGAAGAGGAGGCAGCCCAGCCCCGTCAAGTTGAAAGCCCTGCTTGCACGGAGCTAAGTGCGCCTCCAGTACGGCAGAGCTCTAGCTCTGCTCAGAGCCCCGATCTGGCAGAGTTCCTGGCGCGAGGCTGCTCTGCCGGGGGCTAGCCTTGCCCAGACTTGCCTTGCTTTTAGGCTGCCTCTCCAGGAAGGAGCAGGCAGCAGGAGCCTGGGAGTCGCCACTGGCGCCTTTCTTGCCTCAGCTCCAATCCTGCCTTGCCTTTGCACTTAGGTCCCAGTCCTCCTTAAGGAGAGCTTAGGGGCTGGTGGGTTGCACACTGCCAAGGGCTCCAGCAGTGAGAATTCTGTCAGAGGGAAGGGAAGGGCAACTGCAGGGCTCCTCCAGCGGTTGCTTGGCCGCCCAGATTCAGCGCCACACGGAGAGCACCAGGCTCCCAGGCCCTGGCTGGGGTTTTCAGCCCCGCACACACGGAGGCTGATTCCTTGGGTGCCCAGAAAGTGTATGACAGACGTAGGTTCCCTAGCACTCTCCTCCCCAGCAGAGACATGTGCAGGTGTTTGGGGCCTGATCCTGCGTGTCTGGGTTCCTGCCCACAGCCCCAACTCAGGGGAAGCAGCCCCTGAGGCAAGACCTGCTGGAGGAGCCCTGCGCCCCCGCCTGATAGGCGAGTGCACAGCCAGCAGGGAAGCGAGCCTCCTCGGGGGAAGAGGAGGCAGCAAGTCCCCGTCAAGCTGAAATCCCTGCTTACACGAAGCTAAGTGCGACTCCAGTACGGCAGATCTCTAGCTCTGTTCAGAGGCCCGATCTGGCAGAGTTCCTGGCACCAAGATGCTCTGCCATAGGCGAGCCTTGCGCAGACTTGCCTTGCTTTAAGGCTCCCTCCCCAGGAAGGAGCAGGCTGTGTGAGGCTCGGAAACGCCACTGGCGCCTTCCTGGCTTCAGCTCTACCCCTGCCTTGCCTTTGCACTTAGGTCCCAAGCGTCCTTGAGGAGGGCTTAGGGGCTGGTGGGTTGCACACTGCCAAGGGCTCCAGCAGTGAAAGCTCTGTCAGAGGGAAGCGAAGGGCAACAGCAGGGCTCCTTCAGCGGTTCCTTGGCCGCCCAGACAAAGCTCCGCACGGAGAGCACCAGGTTCCAAGGGCCCCTGGCTGGGTTTTGCATCCCCACACTCCCAGAGGCTGACTCCGTGGGTGCCTAGAAAGTGTGTGAGAGACGTAGGTTCCCTAGCACTCTCCTCCCCAGCAGAGACATGTGCAGGTGGTTGGGGCCTTATCCTGCGTGTCTGGGTTCCCGCCCACAGCCTCAACTCAGGGGAAGCAGCCCCTGAGGCAAGACCTGCTGGAGGAGCCCTGCGCGCCCGCCTGATAGGCGAGAGCACAGCCAGCAGTGTAGCGAGCCTCCTCGGGAGAAGAGGAGGCAGCCGAGCCCAGTCAAGAGGAAAGCCCTGCTTGCACGGAGCTAAGTGGGCCTCCAGTACGGCAGAGCTCTAGCTCTGCTCAGAGCCCCGATCTGGCAGAGTTTCTGGCGCGAGGCTGCTCGGCCGGGGGCTCGCCTTGCCCAGACTTGCCTTGCTTTTAGGCTCCCTCCCAGGAAGGAGCTGTCTGAGCGAGCCTGGGAGACGCCACTGGTGCCTTCCTTGCCTCAGCTCCAATCCTGCCTTGCCTTTGCACATAGGTGCCAGGCGTCGTTGGGGAGGGCTTAGGGGGTGGTGGGTTGCACACTGCCAAGGGCTTCAGCAGTGAGAGCTCTGTCAGAGGGAAGGGAAGGGCAACTGCAGGGCTCCTCCAGCGGTTTCTAGGCCGCCTAGAATCAGCGCCGCACCGAGAGCACCAGGCTCCCAGGGCCCCTGGCTGGGGTTTTCAGCCCCGCACACACGGAGGCTGATTCCTTGGGTGCCCAGAAAGTGTATGACAGACGTAGGTTCCCTAGCACTCTCCTCCCCAGCAGAGACATGTGCAGGTGGTTGGGGCCTGATCCTGCGTGTCTGGGTTCCTGCCCACAGCCCCAACTCAGGGGAAGCAGCCCCTGAGGCAAGACCTGCTGGAGGAGCCCTGCGCCCCCGCCTGATAGGCGAGTGCACAGCCAGCAGGGAAGCGAGCCTCCTCGGGGGAAGAGGAGGCAGCCCAGCCCCGTCAAGTTGAAAGCCCTGCTTGCACGGAGCTAAGTGCGCCTCCAGTACGGCAGAGCTCTAGCTCTGCTCAGAGCCCCGATCTGGCAGAGTTCCTGGCGCGAGGCTGCTCTGCCGGGGGCTAGCCTTGCCCAGACTTGCCTTGCTTTTAGGCTGCCTCTCCAGGAAGGAGCAGGCAGCAGGAGCCTGGGAGTCGCCACTGGCGCCTTTCTTGCCTCAGCTCCAATCCTGCCTTGCCTTTGCACTTAGGTCCCAGTCCTCCTTAAGGAGAGCTTAGGGGCTGGTGGGTTGCACACTGCCAAGGGCTCCAGCAGTGAGAATTCTGTCAGAGGGAAGGGAAGGGCAACTGCAGGGCTCCTCCAGCGGTTGCTTGGCCGCCCAGATTCAGCGCCACACGGAGAGCACCAGGCTCCCAGGGCCCCTGGCTGGGGTTTTCAGCCCCGCACACACGGAGGCTGATTCCTTGGGTGCCCAGAAAGTGTATGACAGACGTAGGTTCCCTAGCACTCTCCTCCCCAGCAGAGACATGTGCAGGTGTTTGGGGCCTGATCCTGCGTGTCTGGGTTCCTGCCCACAGCCCCAACTCAGGGGAAGCAGCCCCTGAGGCAAGACCTGCTGGAGGAGCCCTGCGCCCCCGCCTGATAGGCGAGTGCACAGCCAGCAGGGAAGCGAGCCTCCTCGGGGGAAGAGGAGGCAGCAAGTCCCCGTCAAGCTGAAATCCCTGCTTACACGAAGCTAAGTGCGACTCCAGTACGGCAGATCTCTAGCTCTGTTCAGAGGCCCGATCTGGCAGAGTTCCTGGCACCAAGATGCTCTGCCATAGGCGAGCCTTGCGCAGACTTGCCTTGCTTTAAGGCTCCCTCCCCAGGAAGGAGCAGGCTGTGTGAGGCTCGGAAACGCCACTGGCGCCTTCCTGGCTTCAGCTCTACCCCTGCCTTGCCTTTGCACTTAGGTCCCAAGCGTCCTTGAGGAGGGCTTAGGGGCTGGTGGGTTGCACACTGCCAAGGGCTCCAGCAGTGAAAGCTCTGTCAGAGGGAAGCGAAGGGCAACAGCAGGGCTCCTTCAGCGGTTCCTTGGCCGCCCAGACAAAGCTCCGCACGGAGAGCACCAGGTTCCAAGGGCCCCTGGCTGGGTTTTGCATCCCCACACTCCCAGAGGCTGACTCCGTGGGTGCCTAGAAAGTGTGTGAGAGACGTAGGTTCCCTAGCACTCTCCTCCCCAGCAGAGACATGTGCAGGTGGTTGGGGCCTTATCCTGCGTGTCTGGGTTCCCGCCCACAGCCTCAACTCAGGGGAAGCAGCCCCTGAGGCAAGACCTGCTGGAGGAGCCCTGCGCGCCCGCCTGATAGGCGAGAGCACAGCCAGCAGTGTAGCGAGCCTCCTCGGGAGAAGAGGAGGCAGCCGAGCCCAGTCAAGAGGAAAGCCCTGCTTGCACGGAGCTAAGTGGGCCTCCAGTACGGCAGAGCTCTAGCTCTGCTCAGAGCCCCGATCTGGCAGAGTTTCTGGCGCGAGGCTGCTCGGCCGGGGGCTCGCCTTGCCCAGACTTGCCTTGCTTTTAGGCTCCCTCCCCAGGAAGGAGCTGTCTGAGCGAGCCTGGGAGACGCCACTGGTGCCTTCCTTGCCTCAGCTCCAATCCTGCCTTGCCTTTGCACATAGGTGCCAGGCGTGGTTGGGGAGGGCTTAGGGGGTGGTGGGTTGCACACTGCCAAGGGCTTCAGCAGTGAGAGCTCTGTCAGAGGGAAGGGAAGGGCAACTGCAGGGCTCCTCCAGCGGTTTCTAGGCCGCCTAGAATCAGCGCCGCACCGAGAGCACCAGGCTCCCAGGGCCCCTGGCTGGGGTTTTCAGCCCCGCACACACGGAGGCTGATTCCTTGGGTGCCCAGAAAGTGTATGACAGACGTAGGTTCCCTAGCACTCTCCTCCCCAGCAGAGACATGTGCAGGTGGTTGGGGCCTGATCCTGCGTGTCTGGGTTCCTGCCCACAGCCCCAACTCAGGGGAAGCAGCCCCTGAGGCAAGACCTGCTGGAGGAGCCCTGCGCCCCCGCCTGATAGGCGAGTGCACAGCCAGCAGGGAAGCGAGCCTCCTCGGGGGAAGAGGAGGCAGCCCAGCCCCGTCAAGTTGAAAGCCCTGCTTGCACGGAGCTAAGTGCGCCTCCAGTACGGCAGAGCTCTAGCTCTGCTCAGAGCCCCGATCTGGCAGAGTTCCTGGCGCGAGGCTGCTCTGCCGGGGGCTAGCCTTGCCCAGACTTGCCTTGCTTTTAGGCTGCCTCTCCAGGAAGGAGCAGGCAGCAGGAGCCTGGGAGTCGCCACTGGCGCCTTTCTTGCCTCAGCTCCAATCCTGCCTTGCCTTTGCACTTAGGTCCCAGTCCTCCTTAAGGAGAGCTTAGGGGCTGGTGGGTTGCACACTGCCAAGGGCTCCAGCAGTGAGAATTCTGTCAGAGGGAAGGGAAGGGCAACTGCAGGGCTCCTCCAGCGGTTGCTTGGCCGCCCAGATTCAGCGCCACACGGAGAGCACCAGGCTCCCAGGTCCCCTGGCTGGGGTTTTCAGCCCCGCACACACGGAGGCTGATTCCTTGGGTGCCCAGAAAGTGTATGACAGACGTAGGTTCCCTAGCACTCTCCTCCCCAGCAGAGACATGTGCAGGTGTTTGGGGCCTGATCCTGCGTGTCTGGGTTCCTGCCCACAGCCCCAACTCAGGGGAAGCAGCCCCTGAGGCAAGACCTGCTGGAGGAGCCCTGCGCCCCCGCCTGATAGGCGAGTGCACAGCCAGCAGGGAAGCGAGCCTCCTCGGGGGAAGAGGAGGCAGCAAGTCCCCGTCAAGCTGAAATCCCTGCTTACACGAAGCTAAGTGCGACTCCAGTACGGCAGATCTCTAGCTCTGTTCAGAGGCCCGATCTGGCAGAGTTCCTGGCACCAAGATGCTCTGCCATAGGCGAGCCTTGCGCAGACTTGCCTTGCTTTAAGGCTCCCTCCCCAGGAAGGAGCAGGCTGTGTGAGGCTCGGAAACGCCACTGGCGCCTTCCTGGCTTCAGCTCTACCCCTGCCTTGCCTTTGCACTTAGGTCCCAAGCGTCCTTGAGGAGGGCTTAGGGGCTGGTGGGTTGCACACTGCCAAGGGCTCCAGCAGTGAAAGCTCTGTCAGAGGGAAGCGAAGGGCAACAGCAGGGCTCCTTCAGCGGTTCCTTGGCCGCCCAGACAAAGCTCCGCACGGAGAGCACCAGGTTCCAAGGGCCCCTGGCTGGGTTTTGCATCCCCACACTCCCAGAGGCTGACTCCGTGGGTGCCTAGAAAGTGTGTGAGAGACGTAGGTTCCCTAGCACTCTCCTCCCCAGCAGAGACATGTGCAGGTGGTTGGGGCCTTATCCTGCGTGTCTGGGTTCCCGCCCACAGCCTCAACTCAGGGGAAGCAGCCCCTGAGGCAAGACCTGCTGGAGGAGCCCTGCGCGCCCGCCTGATAGGCGAGAGCACAGCCAGCAGTGTAGCGAGCCTCCTCGGGAGAAGAGGAGGCAGCCGAGCCCAGTCAAGAGGAAAGCCCTGCTTGCACGGAGCTAAGTGGGCCTCCAGTACGGCAGAGCTCTAGCTCTGCTCAGAGCCCCGATCTGGCAGAGTTTCTGGCGCGAGGCTGCTCGGCCGGGGGCTCGCCTTGCCCAGACTTGCCTTGCTTTTAGGCTCCCTCCCCAGGAAGGAGCTGTCTGAGCGAGCCTGGGAGACGCCACTGGTGCCTTCCTTGCCTCAGCTCCAATCCTGCCTTGCCTTTGCACATAGGTGCCAGGCGTCGTTGGGGAGGGCTTAGGGGGTGGTGGGTTGCACACTGCCAAGGGCTTCAGCAGTGAGAGCTCTGTCAGAGGGAAGGGAAGGGCAACTGCAGGGCTCCTCCAGCGGTTTCTAGGCCGCCTAGAATCAGCGCCGCACCGAGAGCACCAGGCTCCCAGGGCCCCTGGCTGGGGTTTTCAGCCCCGCACACACGGAGGCTGATTCCTTGGGTGCCCAGAAAGTGTATGACAGACGTAGGTTCCCTAGCACTCTCCTCCCCAGCAGAGACATGTGCAGGTGGTTTGGGGCCTGATCCTGCGTGTCTGGGTTCCTGCCCACAGCCCCAACTCAGGGGAAGCAGCCCCTGAGGCAAGACCTGCTGGAGGAGCCCTGCGCCCCCGCCTGATAGGCGAGTGCACAGCCAGCAGGGAAGCGAGCCTCCTCGGGGGAAGAGGAGGCAGCCCAGCCCCGTCAAGTTGAAAGCCCTGCTTGCACGGAGCTAAGTGCGCCTCCAGTACGGCAGAGCTCTAGCTCTGCTCAGAGCCCCGATCTGGCAGAGTTCCTGCGCGAGGCTGCTCTGCCGGGGGCTAGCCTTGCCCAGACTTGCCTTGCTTTTAGGCTGCCTCTCCAGGAAGGAGCAGGCAGCAGGAGCCTGGGAGTC
>NW_017216427.1:0-13204 GCF_001704415.2 Capra hircus
GAGGACTGACTTCCTGGGGAGACTCCAGAAGTACCCCAAAGATCTTTCATGTCAGCACTGGAGAGGAATCCCTCAGGTCCGTCGCACCGACTCCACAGAAGGTCTTAGGCCCCAGCATCTACGGGAGAGGAATCCCGAGAGGCCAGAGCAACTTGCATGGGGACTGGCCTTTCCTGAGGCCACCAGAGCGGGTCCCTGAGGTCCCATCGTAAGTCCAGAGCACCTGCCGCAACTCGATAAAATCCAGGAGGTTCTCCCCTCCAGGCGAGATGAGGCCCATTTCCGCTGAGGCTTCTCGAGGCTAATCACATCTAATATCTGGAACTTCGAAAAGGGTCCTTCACACCCTTGCTGCAACTCAAGAAGTTCCCCGACATACCCGTCTCCACTCGAGAGGAAGCACGAGAGTCCCGCCTTCATCCAGAGGAGCCCCATTCCGCCTCCTAGCTCGAGAGAGGGGATTCTTTCCCGTCGTGGTCGGGAAAGAATTCCCGACGTTCCCGTCGCATCTCAAGAGGAGGCGCTCTCCACCAGGAAAGGCGAGAGGAACTCCAGGGTTGTGCCACCATTCCCAGAGTCCCCCAGATGTTTCAGTACATTCTAGGGAAATCCTGTTTTCCCTGCACTGCCTTGACTTTCAAGCCGAGGATCAGACTCACACCACGGTGGACACGTGGGGACAGCCCTGTAGGGAAAGCCTCGTGGAAAGCCTCGGAGGGAAAGCCTCGAGGGACACTGATCCCTTGATCCACGCGAAGGGAAGCGTGACACTGCTGCTACAGCTAGCGGAGGAAAGCGCAGGTGCATGCCTCCACTCGAAACGAGGACTGACTCCCCTGGGGAGACTTCAGAAGTAGCCCCAATATCCATGTCATCAGTGGAGAGGAAACCTCTGGTTCCGGCACCGAATCCACACAAGGTCTTAGGCCCCGGCTCCGACGGGAGAGGAATCCCGAGAGGCCCCGAGCAACTGCATGGGGACTGGCATTTCCTGAGGCCACCAGAGCGGGTCCCTGAGGTCCCCGTCGTAAGTCGAGAGAACCTGCCCTATTTCGAGAAAATCCAGGAGGTTCTCCCCTCCAGGCCCGATGAGGCCCATTTCCGCTGAAGTTGTCTCGAAGCTAATCACACCTAACCTCTGAAACTTCCAAAGGATCCTTCACACCCTTGCTGCAACTCAGGAAGTTCCCCCGACATACCCTGTCTCCACTCGAGAGGAAGCACGAGCATCCCGCCAACATCCAGAGGAGCCCCGTTTCCGCCTCCTAGCTCGGAGAGGAGGGATCCATTTCCTGGGTGGACGGAAAAGAATTTCCGGCGTTCCTGTCGCATCTCAAGAGGAGCCGCTCTCCACAGGAAAGGCGAGAGGAACTCCAGGGTGGTGACACCATTCCCAGAGTCCCCCAGATGTCTCAGTCCATTCCAGGGAAAAATGATTTCCTTGCAATGCCTCGACTTTCAAGCCAAGGATGGACTCACACCACGGTGGCACGTGGGACAGCCCTGTGGGAAAGCCTCGTGGGAAAGACTCATAGGAAAGCCTCCAAGGAAAGCCACAGATCCCTTAATCCACTCGACGGGTATTCGTGACACTGCTGCTACAGCTCGGGAGGAAAGAGCACGTGCATGCCCCCACTAGATACGAGGACTGACTCCGCTGGGGAGACTCCAGACGTACCCCAAGATCCATGTCAGCACTGGAGAGGAATCCTCAGGTCCTTCCCCGGCACCGACTCCACACAAGGTCTTAGGCCCCGGCATCGACGGGAGGGTTATCCGGAGAAGCCCCCGAGCAACTTCCATGGGGACTGGCCTATCCTGAGGCCCCCAGGGCGGGTCCCTGAGGTCCCTGTAGTAAGTCGAGAGCACCTTCCGCAACTCGACAAAATCCAGGAGGTTCTCCCCTCCAGGCGAGATGAGGACCATTTCCGCTGAGGGGTCTCGAGACTAATCACATCTAACATCTGGAACTTCCAAAGGGTCCTTCACAACCTTGCTGCAACTCAAGAAGTTCCCCGACATACCTGTCTCCACTCGAGAGGAAGCACGAGAGTCCCGCCCACATCCAGAGGAGCCCCGTTTCCGCCTCCTAGCTGGAGAGGAGGGATCCTTTCCCTGCGTGGTCGGGAATGAATTCCCGGCGTTCCCCTCGCATCCTCAAGAGGAGGCGCTCTCCACAGGAAATGCGAGAGGAACTCCAGGGTCGTGCCACCATTCCAGAGTCCCCCAGATATCTCAGTCCATTCCAGGGAAACCCTTTTTCCCTGCACTGCCTCGACTTTCAAGCCGAGGATCGACTCAAACCACGGTGGCACGTGGGACAGCCCTGTGGGAAAGCCTCGTGGGAAAGCCTCGTGGGAAAGCCTCGAGGGAAAGCCACAGATCCCTTGATCCACGCGAAGGGAAGCGTGACAGTGCTGCTACAGCTCGGGAGGAAAGAGCACGTGCATGCCCCCACTCGAGACAAGGACTGATTCGCCTGGAGAGACTCCAGAAGTACCCCAAGATCCATGTCAACACTGGAGAGGAATCCTCAGTTTCCGGCACCCACTCCACACAAGATCTAAGGCGCCAGCATCGACGGGAGAGGAATCCCGAGAGGCCCCCGGGCAACTCGCATGGGGACTTGCCTTTCCTGAGGCCATCCAGAGCGGTTCCTTGAGGTCCCCGTCGTAAGTCGAGAGCACCTGCCGCAACTCGAGAAAATCCCAGGAGGTTTTCCCCTCCAGGCGAGATGAGGCCCATTTCCGCTGAGGTGTCTCGAGGCTAATCACACCTAAACTCTGGAACTTCCAAAGGGTCCTTCACACCCTTGCTGCAACTCAAGAAGTTCCCCGACATACCCGTCTCCCCTCGAGAGGAAGCACGAGAGTCCCGCCCAAATCCAGAGGAGCCCCGTTTCCGCCTCCTAGCTCGAGGGGAGGGATCCTTTCCCAGCGTGGTCGGGAAAGAATTCCCGGCGTTTCCGTTGCATCTCAAGAGGAGGCGCTCTCCAGAGGAAAGGCGAGAGGAACTCCAGGGTCGGGCCACCATTCCCAGAGTCCCCTGGAATTCTCAGTCCATTCCAGGGAAAGCTGTTTTCCGTGCACTGCCTCGACTTTCAAGCCGAGGATCGACTCACACCACCGGTGGCACGTGGGACAGCCCTGTGGGAAAGCCTCGTGGGAAAGCCTCGGAGGGAAAGACACAGATCCCTTGATCCACGCGAAAAGGGAAGCGCTGACACTGCTGCTACAGCTCGAGGAGGAAAGCGCACGTGCATGCCTCCACTCGAGACGAAGGACTGACTGCCCTGGGGAGACTCCAGAAGTACCACCAAGATCCATGTCGCACTGGAGAGGAATCCTCAGGTTCCGGTCACTGAGTCCACACAAGGTCTTAGGCCCCAGCATCGACTGGGAGAGGAATCCCGAGAGGCCCCAGAGACAACTCGCATGGGGACTGGCCTTTCCTGAGGCCACCAGAGCGGGTCCCTGAGGTCCCTCGTCGTAAGTCCGAGAGCACCTGCAGCAACCTCGAGAAAATCCAGGATGTTCTCCCCTCCAGGCGAGATGAGGCCCATTTCCGCTGAGGACGTCTCAGGGAAAATCACACCTTAACACTCTGGAACTTCCAAAGGGTACCTTCACACCCTTGCTGCAACTCAAGAAGTTCCCCGACCATACCCGTCTCCACTCAAGAGGAAGCCACGAGAGTCCCGCCCGTAATCCAGAGTGAGCCCCGTTTCCGCCTGCATAGCTCGAGAGGATGGGATCCTTTCCCTGCGTGGTCCTGGAAAAGAATTCCTGCGTTCCCACGCCATCTCAAGAAGGAGGCGCTCTCCACAGGTAAAGGCAGAGAGGAACTCCAGGGTCAGGCCACCATTCCCAGAGTCCCCCTAGATGTCTCAGTCCATTCCAAGGGAAACCTGTTATTCCCTGCACTGCCTCCGACTTTCAAGCCGAGGATCGACTCACACCACGAGTGGCACGTTGGGACAGCCCTGTGGGAAAGCCTCGTGGGAAAGCCTCGTGGGAAAGCCTCGAGGGAAAGCCACAGATCCCTTGATCCACGCGTAGGGAAGCGTGACACTGCTGCTACAGCTCGGGAGGAAAGCGCACATACATGCCCCCACTCGAGACGGAGGACTGACTCCCCTGGGGAGACTCCAGAAGTACCCCAGTTCCATGTCAGCACTGCAGAGGAAACCTCAGGTTCCGGCACTGACTCCACACAAGGTCTTAGGCCCCGGCATCGACGGGAGAGAATCCCGAGAGGCCCCGAGCAATTCGCATGGGGAGTGGCCTTTTCTGAGGCCCCCAGAGCGGGTCGTTGAGGTCCCCATCGTAAGTCGACAGCAACTGCCCTATCCGAGAAAATCCAGGAGGTAGTCCCCTCCAGGCGAAGATGAGGCCCCATTTCCGCTGAGGCGACTGGAAGCTAATCACCCCTAATCTCTGGAACTTCCAAAGGGTCCTTCACAGCCTTGCTGCAACTCAAGAAGTTCCCCCGACATACCCGTCTCCACTCAAGAGGAAGCACGTGAGTCCCCGCCCACATCCAGAGGGGCCCCGTTTCCGACCTCCTAGCTCGAGAGGAGGGATCCTTTCCTTTCGTGGTCGGCAAAAAATTACCCAGCGTTCCCGTCGCATCTCAGGAGGAGGCGCTCTCCACAGGAAAGGCGAGAGGAAATCCAGGGTCGTGCCACCATTCCCAGAGTCCCCAAGATGTCTCAGTCCATTCCAGGGAAACCTGTTTTCCCTGCACTGCCTCGACATTCAAGCCGTGGATCGACTCACATCACGGTGGCACGTGGGACAACCATGTGGGAAAGCCTCGTGGGAAAGCCTCGTGTGAAAGCCTCCAGGGAAAGCCACAGATCCACTTGATCCACGGGAAGGGAACGTGACACTGCTGCTACAGCTCGGGAGGAAAGCGCCCGTGCATGCCACCTATCGGGACGAGGACTGGACTCCCCTGCGGGAGACTCCAGAAGTACCTCAAGGTCCATGTCAGCACTGGAGAGGAATCCTCAGGTTCCGGCACCGAATCCACACAAGGTCTTAGGCCCCGGCATCGGCGGGAGAGAAATCCCGAAAGGCTCCCGAGCAACTCGCATGGGGACTGGCCTTTCCTGAGGCCACCAGAGGGGGTCCCTGTGGTCCCCCCGTCGTAAGTCGAGAGCACCTGCCGCAAGCTCGAGAAAATCCAGGAGGTTGTCCCCTCCAGGCGAGGTGAGGCCCATTTCCTGCTGAGGCGACTGGAAGCTAATCACCCCTAATCTCTGGAACTTCCAAAGGGTCCTTCACGAGCCTTGCTGCAACTCAAGAAGTTCCCGGACATACCCGTCTCCACTCAAGGGGAAGCACGAGAGTCCCGCCTACATCCAGAGGGGCCCCGTTTCCGCGTCCTAGCTCGAAAGGAGGGATCCTTTCCTTTCGTGGTCGGCAAAGAATTCCCGGCGTTCCCGTCGCATCTCAGGAGGAGGCGCTCTCCACAGGAAAGGCGAGAGGAAATCCAGGGTCGTGCCACCATTCCCAGAGTCCCCAAGATGTCTCAGTCCATTCCAGGGAAACCTGTTTTCTCTGCACTGCCTCGACATTCAAAGCGTGGATCGACTCACATCATGGTGGCACGTGGGACAACCATGTGGGAAAGTCTCGTGGAAAGCCTCGTGGGAAAGCCTCGTGGGAAAGCCTCGAGGGAAAGCACAGATCCCTTGATCCACGCGTAGGGAAGCGTGACACTGCTGCCTACAGCTCGGGAGGAAAGCGCACGTGCATGCCCCCACTCGAGAGGAGGACTGACTCCCCTGGGGAGACTCCAGAAGTACCCAAGATCCATGTCAGCACTGCAGAGGAAAACCTCAGGTTCCAGGCACTGACTCCACACAAGGTCTTAGGCCCCGGCATCGACGGGAGAGGAATCCCGAGAGGCCCCGAGAAATTCGCATGGGGAGTGGCCTTTTCTGAGGCCCCCAGAGCGGTCGTTGAGGTCCACCGTCGTAAGTCGACAGCAACTGCCCTATCTCGAGAAAATCCAGGAGGTAGTCCCCTCCAGGCGAGATGAGGCCCATTTCCGCTGAGGCGACTGGAAGCTAATCACCCCTAATCTCTGGAAATTCCAAAGGGTCCTTCACAGCCTTGCTGCAACTCAAGAAGTTCCCCGACATACCCGTCTCCACTCAAGAGGAAGCACGAGAGTCCCGCCCACATCCAGAGGGGCCCCGTTTCCGCCTCCTAGCTCGAGAGGAGGGATCCTTTCCTTTCGTGGTCGGCAATAAATTCCCGGCGTTCCCGTCGCATCTCAGGAGGAGGCGCTCTCCACAGGAAAGGCGAGAGGAAATCCAGGGTCGTGCCACCATTCCCAGAGTCCCAAGATGTCTCAGTCCATTCCAGGGAAACCTGTTTTCCCTGCACTGCCTCGACATTCAAGCCGATGGATCGACTCACATCACGGTGGCACGTGGGACAACCCATGTGGGAAAGCCTCGTGGGAAAGGCCTCGTGTGAAAGCCTCCAGGGAAAGCCACAGATCCCTTGATCCACGGGAAGGGAACGTGACACTGCTGCTACAGCTCGGGAGGAAAGCGCACGTGCATGCCCACCAATCGGGACGAGGACTGACTCCCCTGCGGACACTCCAGAAGTACCTCAAGGTCCATGTCAGCACTGGAGAGGAATCCTCAGGTTCCGGCACAGACTCCACAAAAGGTCTTAGTCCCCGGCATCGAAGTGAGGGGAATCCCGAGAGGCCCCCGAGAAACTCGCATGGGGACTGGCCTTTCCTGAGGCCACCAGAGCGGGTCCCTGAGGTCCCCGTCGTAAGTCGAGAGCACCTGCCGCAACTCGAGAAAATCCAGGAGGTTCTCCCTTCCAGGCGAGATGAGGCCACATTTCCGCTGAGGTGTCTCAAGGCTAATCACAACTAACCTCTGGAACTTACAAAGGGTCCGTCACACCCTTCCTGCAACTCAAGAAGTTCCCGGTCATACCCGTCTCCACTCGAGAGGAAGCACGAGCGTCCCGCCCACATCCAGAGGAGCCCCGTTACCGCCTCCTAGCTCGAGAGGAGGGATCCTTTCCCTGCAGGGTCGGGAAATAATTCCTGGCGTTCCCGTGGCATCTCAAGAGGAGGCGATCTCCACATGAAAGCCGAGAGGGAATCAAGGGTCGTGCCACCATTCCCAGAGTTCCCCAGATGTCTCAGTCCTTTCCAGGGAAACCTGTCTTCCCTGCACTGCCTGGACGTTCAAGCCGAGGTCGACTCACACCCACGGTGGCACGTGGGACAGCCCTGTGGGAAAGCATCGTGGGAAAGCTGCGTGAGAAAGCCTCGAGGGAAAGCCTCGGAGGGAAAGCCACAGATCCCTTGATCCACGCGAAGGGAAGCCTGACAGTGCTGCTACAGCTCGGGAGGAAAGCACACGTGCATGCCCCCTCTCGAGACGATGACTGACTCCCCTGGGGAGACTCCAGAAGTACCCCGAAGATCCATGTCAGCACTGGAGAGGAATCCTCAGGTTCCGGCACCGACTCCACACAAGGTCTTAGGCCCAGGCTTCGACGGGAGAGGAATCCCGAGAGGCCCCCGAGGAACTCGCATGGGGACTGGCCTTTCCTGAGGCCACCAGAGTGGGTCCCTGAGGTCCCCGTCGTAAGTCGAGAGCACCTGCCACAACTCGAGAAAATCCAGGACGTTCTCCCCTCCAGGCGAGATGAGGCCCATTTCCGCTGAGGCGTCTCCAGGCTAATCACACCTAACCTCTGGAACTTCCAAAGGGTCCTTCACACCCTTGCTGCAACTCAAGAAGTTCGCCGACATACCCGTCTCCACTCGAGAGAAAGCACGAGAGTCCCGCCCACATCCAGAGGATCCCCGTTTCCGCCTTCTAGCTCGAGAGGAGGGATCCTTTCCCTGCGTGGTCGGGAAAGAATTCCCGGAGTTCCCGTCGCATCTCAAGAGGAGGCACTCTCCACAGGAAAGGCGAGGGGAACTCCAGGGTCGTGCCACCATTCCCAGAGTCCCCAAGATGTCTCAGTCCATTCCAGGGAAAACTTTTTTCCCTGCACTGCCTCGACTTTCAAGCCGAGGATCGACATCGACACACACCACGGTGGCACGTGGCACAGCCTTGTGGGAAAGCCTAGTGGGAAAGCCTCGTGGGAAAGCCTCGAGGGAAAGCCACAGATCCCTTGATCCACGCGAAGGGAAGCGTGACCCTGCTGCTCCAGCTCGGGAGGAAAGCCCACGTGCATGCCCCCACTTGAGACGAGGACTGACTCCCCTGGGGAAACTCCAGAAGTACCCCAAGATCCATGTCATCACTGGAGAGGAATCCTCAGTTTCCGGCACCGACTCCACACAAGGTCTTAGGCCCCGGTATCGACGGGAGAGGAATCCACGAGTGGCCCCCGAGAAACTCGAATGGGGATTGGCCTTTCCTGAGGCCACCAGATCGGGTCCCTGAGGTCCCCGTCGTAAGTCGAGAGTACCTGCCGCAACTCGAGAAAATCCAGGAGGTTTCTCTCCTCCAGGCGAGATGAGGCCCATGTCCGCTGAGGCGTCTCGAAGCTAATCACACCTAACCTCTGGAACTTCCAAAGGGTCCTTCACATCCTTGCTGCAACTCAAGAAGTTCCCTGACATACCCGTCTCCACTCGAGAGGAAGCACGAGAGTCCCGCCCACATCCAGAGGAGCCCCGTTTCTGCCTCCTAGCTCGAGAGTAGGGATCCTTTCCCTGCGTGTACGGGAAAGAATTCCCGGCATTCCCGTCACATCTCAAGAGGAGGCGCTCTCCACAGGAAAAGCGAGAGGAACTCCAGGGTCGTGCCACCATTCCCAGAGTCCCCCAGATGTCTCAGTCCATTCCAGGGAAACCTGTTTTCCCTGCACTGCTCGAATTTAGAGCCGAGGTTCCACTCTCACCACGGTGGCACGTGGGACAGCCCTGTAGGAAAGCCTCGTGGGAAAGCCTCGTGGGAAAGCCTCGAGGGAAAGCCACAGATCCCATTGATCCATGCGAAGGGAAGCGTGACACTGCTGCTACAGCTCGGGAGGAAAGCGCACGTGCATGCCCCCATTCAAGACGAGGACTGACTCCCCTGGGGAGACTCCAGAAGTACCCCACGATCCATGTCAGCACTGGAGAGAAATCCTCAGGTTCCAGCACCGACTCCACACAAGGTCTTAGGCCCTGGCATCGATGGCAGAGCAATACCGAGAGGCCCCCGAGCAACTCGCATGGGGACTGACCTTTCCTGAGGCCACCAGAGCGGGTCCCTTTGGGCCCCGTCGTAAGTCGAGGGCACCTGCCGCAACTCGAGAAAATCCAGGAGGTTCTCCTCTCTAAGCGAGATGATGCCCATTTGCCAGAGAGGCGTCTCGAGGGTAATCACATCTAACCTCTGGAACTTCCAAAGGATCCTTCACACCCTTGCTGCAACTCAAGAAGTTCCCCGACATACCCGTCTGCCACTCGAGAGGAATGAGGAGAGTCCCTCCCTCATCCAGAGGAGCCCCGTTTCCGCCTCCTAGCTCGTGAGCTGGGATCCTTTCCCTGCGTGGTCGGGAAAGAATTCCCGGCGTTGCCGTCGCATCTCAAGAGGAGGGGCTCTCCACAGGAAGGGCGAGAGGTAATCCAGGGTCGTGCCACCATTCCCAGAGTCCCCCAGATGTCTCAGTCCATTCCAGGGAAAACCTGTTTTCCCTGCACTGCCTCGAATTTAGAGCCGAGGTTCCACTCTCACCACGGTGGCACGTGGACAGCCCTGTAGGAAAGCCTCGTGGGAAAGCCTCGTGGGAAAGCCTCGAGGGAAAGCCACAGATCCCTTGATCCATGCGAAGGGAAGCGTGACACTGCTGCTACAGCTCGGGAGGAAAGCGCACGTGCATGCCCCCATTCAAGACGAGGACTGACTCCCCTGGGGAGACTCCAGAAGTACCCCACGATCCATGTCAGCACTGGAGAGAAATCCTCAGGTTCCAGCACCGACTCCACACAAGGTCTTAGGCCCTGGCATCGATGGCAGAGCAATACCGAGAGGCCCCCGAGCAACTCCCATGGGGACTGACCTTTCCTGAGGCCACCAGAGCGGGTCCCTTTGGGCCCCGTCGTAAGTCGAGGGCACCTGACGCAACTCGAGAAAATCCAGGAGGTTCTCCCCTCTAAGCGAGATGATGCCCATTTCCAGAGAGGCGTCTCGAGGGTAATCACATCTAACCTCTGGAACTTCCAAAGGATCCTTCACACCCTTGCTGCAACTCAAGAAGTTCCCCGACATACCCGTCTCCACTCGAGAGGAATGAGGAGAGTCCCTCCCTCATCCAGAGGAGCCCCGTTTCCGCCTCCTAGCTCGTGAGCTGGGATCCTTCCCTGCGTGGTCGGGAAAGAATTCCCGGCGTTCCCGTCGCATCTCAAGAGGAGGGGCTCTCCACAGGAAGGGCGAGAGGTAATCCAGGGTCGTGCCACCATTCCCAGAGTCCCCAGATGTCTCAGTCCATTCCAGGGAAACCTGTTTTCCCTGCAACTGCCTACGACTTTCAAGCCGAGGATCGACTCACACCACGGTGGCACGTGGACAGCCCTGTGGGACAAGCCTCGTGGGAAAGCCTCGTGGCAAAGCCTCGAGGGAAAGCCACAGATCCCTTGATCCACGGGAAGGGAAGCGTGACACTGCTGCTACAGCTCGAGGAGGAAATGCGCACGTGCATGCCCCAATTCGAGACGAGGACTGACTCCCCTGCTGGAGACTCCAGAAGTACCTCCAAGATCCATGTCAGCACTGGAGAGGAATCCTCAGGTTCCGGCAGCGACTCCACACAAGGTCTTAGGCCCCGGCATCGACGGGAGAGGAATCCCGAGAGGCCCCGAGCAACTCGCATGGGGACTGGCCTTTCCTGAGGCCACCAGAGCGGGTCCCTGAGGTCCCCGTCGTAAGTTGAGAGCACCTGCCGCAACTCGAGAAAATCCAGGAGGTTCTCCGCTCCAGGCGAGATGAGGCCCATTTCCGCTGAGGCGTCTCGAGGCTAATCACACCTAACCTCTGGAACTTACAAAGGGTCCTTCACACCCTTGCTGCAACTCAAGAAGTTCCCCGACATACCCGTCTCCACTCGAGAGGAAGCACGAGAGTCCCGCCCTACATCCAGAGGAGCCCCGTTTCTGCCTCCTAGCTCGAGAGGAGGGATCCTTTCCCTGCGTGGTCGGGAAAGAATTCCCGGCGTTCCGTCGCATCTCAAGAAGGAGGCGCTCTCCACAGGAAAGGCGAGAGGAACTCCAGGGTCGTGCCACCATTCCCAGAGTCCCCAGATGTCTCAGTTCCATTCCAGGGAAACCTGTTTTTCCCTGCACTGGCCTTCGACTTTCAAGCCGAGGATCGACTCACACCACAGGTGGACACGTGGGACAGCCCTGTGGGAAAGCCTCGTGGGAAAGCCTCGTGGGAAAGCCTCGAGGGAAAGCCACAGATCCCTTGATCCACGTGAAGGGAAAGCGTGACACTGCTGCTACAGCTCGGGAGGAAAGCGCACGGTGCATGCCCCACTCGAGACGAGGACTGACTCCCCTGGGGAGACTCCAGAAGTACCCCAAGATCCATGTCAGCACTGGAGAGGAATCCTCAGGTTCCGGCCACTGACTCCACACAAGGTCTTAGGCCCCGGACATCGACGGGAAGAGGAATACCCGAGAGGCACCCGAGACAACTCGCATGGGGACTGGCCTTTCCTGAGGCCACCAGAGCGGGTCCCTGAGGTCCCCGTCGTAAGTTGAGAGCACCTGCCGCAACTCGAGAAAAATCCAGGAGGTTCTCCCCTCCAGGCGAGATGAGGCCCATTTCCGCTGAGGCGTCTCGAGGCTAATCACACCTAAACTCTGGAACTTACAAAGGGTCCTTCACACCCTTGCTGCAACTCAAGAAGTTCCCCGACATACCCGTCTCCACTCGAGAGGAAGCACGAGAGTCCCCCTACATCCAGAGGAGCCCGTTTCCGCCTCCTAGCTCGAGAGGAGGGATCCTTTCCTGCGTGGTCGGAAAGAATTCCCGGCGTTCCCGGTCGCATCTCAAGAGGAGGCGCTCTCCACAGGAAAGGCGAGAGGAACTCCAGGGTCGTGCCACCATTCCCAGAGTCCCCCAGATGTCTCAGTCCATTCCAGGGAAACCTGATTTCCCTGCACTGCCTCGACTTTCAAGCCGAGGATCGACTCACATCATCGGTGGCACGTGGGAAGAGCCCTGTGGGAAAGCCTCGTGGGAAAGCCTCGTGGAAAGCCTCGAGGGAAAGCCACAGATCCCTTGGATACCACGCGAAGGGAAGCGTGACACTGCTGCTACAGCTCGGAGGAAAGCGCACGTGCATGCCCCCACTCGAGACGAGGAACTGACTCCCCTGGGGAGACTCCAGAAGTACCCACAAGATCCATGTCAGCACTGGAGAGGAATCCTCAGGTTCCGCACCGACTACACACAAGGTCTTAGGCCCGGCATCGACGGAGAGGAAACCCGAGAGGCCCCGAGCAACTCGCATGGGGACTGGCCTTTCCTGAGGCGACCAGAGCGGGTCCCTGAGGTCCCCGTCGTAAGTCGAGAGCACCTGCCACAACTCGAGAAAATCCAGGAGGTTCTCCCCTCCAGGTGAGATGAGGCCCATTTCCGCTGAGGAATCTCGAGGCTAATCACACCTAAACTCTGGAACTTCCAAAGGGTCCTTCACACCCTTGCTGCAACTCAAGAAGTTCCCCGACATACCCGTCTCCACTGAGAGGAAGCACGGGAGTCCCCCCCACATCCAGAGGAGCCCCGTTTCTGCCTCCTAGGTTGAGAGGAGGGATCCTTTCCCTGCGTGGTCGGGGAAAGAATTCCCGGCGTTCCCGTCGCATCTCAAGAGGAGGCGCTCTCCACAGGAAAGGCGAGAGGAACTCCAGGGTCGCGCCACCATTCCCAGAGTCCCCCAGATGTCTCAGTCCATTCCAGGGATACCTGTTTTCCCTGCACTGCCTTGACTTTCAAGCCGAGGATCAACTCACACCACGGTGGCACGTGGGACAGCCCTGCGGGAAAGCCTTGCGGGAAAGCCTCGTGGAAAGTCTCGAGGGAAAGCCACAGATCCCTTGACCACGTGAAGGGAAGCGTGACACTGCTGCTACAGCTCGGGGGAGAAAAGCGCACGTGCATGCCCCCACTCGTGTAGAGGACTGACTGCCCTGAGAGACTCCAGTACCC
>NW_017216428.1:0-13202 GCF_001704415.2 Capra hircus
GGCCTACTCAGGTTTCCTCTCCCGCTTCGATGCACGTCGTTGCCTAAGATCTTGTGCCTGCTGAGTTCTGGTGCCGGAAAACCTGAGGATTCCTCTCCAGTGCTGACATGGATCTTGGGGTACGTCTGGAGTCTCACCCAGGGGTCAGTCCTCGTCTCGAGTGGAGGCATGCACGTTCGCTTTTCTCCCGAGCTGTAGCAGCAGTGTCCCTTCCTTCGCGTGGATCAAGGGATCTTGTCTTTCCCTCGAGGCTTACCCGAGGCTTTCCATCAGGCTTTCCCACAGGGCTGTCCCAAGTGACACCGTGGTGTGAGTCGATCCTCGGCTTGAAAGTCGAGGCAGTAAAGGGAAAAAAGGTTTCCCTGGAATGGACTGAGACATCTGGGGGACTCTGGGAATGGTGGCACGTCCCTGAAGTTTCCTCTCACCTTTCCTGTGAAGAGTACCGCTCCTCTTGAGATGCGACGGAAACTGAGGAATTCTTCCCGACCACGCAGTAAAGGATCCTCCTCTCGAGCTAGGAGCGGAAACGGGCTCCTCTGGATGTGGGCGGACTCTCGTGCTCCTCTCGAGTGGAGACGGGTATGTCGGGCAACTTCTTGAGTTGCAGCAAGGTGTGAAGGACCCTTTGGAAGTTGCAGATGTTAGGTGATTACCTGAGACGCCTCAGCACAAATGGCCTCATCTCGCCTGGAGGGGAGAACCTCCTGGATTTTCTCGAGTTGCGGCAGGTGCTCTCGACTTACGACCGGGGACCTCAGAGTCCCGCTCTGGTGGCCTCAGGAAAGGCCAGTCCCCATGCGAGTTGCTCGCGGCCTTCTCGGGATTCCACTCCCGTCGATGCTGGGTCCTAAGACCTTTGTGTGGAGTCAGTGCCGGAACCTGAGGATTCCTCTCCAGTGCCGACATGGATCTTGGGTACTTCTGGAGTCTCCCAGGGAAATCAGTCCTCGTCTCGAGTGAGGGCTTGCACGGGCGCTTTCCTCCCGAGCTGTAGCACAGTGTCACGCTTCCCTTCTCGTGGATCAAGGGATCTGTGACTTTCGCTCGAGGCTTTCCCATGAGGCTTTCGCACGAGGCTTTCCCACAGGGCTCTCCCAAGTGCCACCGTGGTGTGAATCGATCCTCGGCTTGAAAGTCGAGGCAGTGCAGGGAAAACAGATTTCCCTGGAATAGACTGAGACATCTGGGGGACTGTGGGAATGGTGGCACGACCCTGGAGTTACTCTCGCCTTTCCTGTGGAGAGAGCCTCCTCTTGAGATGCGACGGGAACGCCCGGGAATTCTTTCCCGAACACGGCAGTGGAAAGTATCCCTCCTCTCGAGCTATGAAGATAGAAACGGGGCTACTCTGGATGTGGGCGGGACTCTCGTGCTTCCTCTCGAAGTGGAGCCGGGTATGTCGGGGAACTTCTTAAGTTGCAGCAAAAAGTGTGAAGGACCCTTTGGGAGTTCCAGAGGTTAGGTGTGATTAGCTTCGAGACGCCTCAGCGGAAATGGCCTCATCTCGCCTGGCGGGGAGAACCTCCTGTATTTTCTCGAGTTGGCACAGGTGCTCTCGACTTACGACCGGGGACCTCAGGGACCTGCTCTGGTGGCCTCAGGAAAGGCCCAGTCCCCATGCGAGTTGCTCGGGGGCCTCTCAGGATTCCTCTCCCGTCGATGCCGGGACCTAAGATCTTGTGTTGAGTCGGTGCCGGAACCTGAGGATTCCTCTCCAGTGCTGACATGTATCTTGGGGTACTTCTGGAATCTCCCCAGGGGAGTCAGTCCTCGTCTCGAGTGGGGGCATGCACGTGCGCTTTCCTCCCGAGCTGTAGCAGCAGTGTCGCGCTTCCCTTCGCGTGGATCAAGGGATCTGTGGCTTTCCCTCGAGGCTTTCCCACGAGGCTTTCCCACGAGGCTTTCCCACAGGGCTGTCCCACGTGCCACCGTGGTGTGAGTCGATCCTCGGCTTGAACGTCGAGGCAGTGCAGGGAAAACAGGTTTCCCTGGAATGGACTGAGACATCTGGGGACTCTGGGAATGGTTGCACGACCCTGGAGTTCCTCTCGCCTTTCCTGTGGAGAGCGCCTCCTCTTGAGATGCGACGGGAACGCCGGGAATTCTTTCCCGACCAGGCAGATAAAGGATCCCTCCTCTCGAGCTTGGAGGCGGAAACAGGGCTCCTATGGATGTGGGCGGGACTCTCGTGCTTCCTCTCGAGTGGAGACGGGTATGTCGGGGAACTTCTTGAGTTGCAGCAAGGGTTGTGAAGGACCCTTTGGAAGTTCCAGATGTTAGATGTGATTAGCCTCGAGACGCCTCAGGTGAAATGTTCCTCATCTCGCCTGGAGGGGAGAACCTCCTGGATTTTCTTGGGTTGCGGCAGTTGCTCTCGATTTACGACGGGGACCTCACTGACCCTCTCTGGTGGCCTCAGGAAAGGCCAGTCCCCATCCGAGTTGCTCCTGGGCCTCTCGGGATTCCTCTCCCATCGATGCCGGGGCCTAAGACCTTGTGTGGAGTCCGGTGCCGGAACCTGAGGATTCCTCTCCAGTGCTGACATGGATCTTGGGGTACTTCTGGAGTCTCCCCAGGGGAGTCAGGCCTCATCTCGTGTGGGGGCATGCACCTGCGCTTTCCCCCGAGCTGCAGCTGCAGTGTCGCGCTTCCCTTCGCGTGGATCAAGGGATCTGTGCCTTCCCCTCGAGGCTTTCCCACGAGGCTTTCCCAAGGGCTATCCCACGTGCCTCCGTGGTGTGAGTCGATCCTCGGCTTGAAATTCGAGGCAGTGCAGGGAAAACAGGTTTCCCTGGAATGGACTGAGACATCTGGGGGACTCTGGGAATGGTGGCACGACCCTGGAGTTCCTCTCGCCTTTCCTGTGGAGAGCGCCTCCTCTTGATATGCGACGGGAACGCCGGGAATTCTTTCCCGAACACGCAGGGAAAGGATCCCTCCTCTCGAGCTTGGAGGCGGAAACGGGGCTCCTCTGGATAGTGGGCGGGACTCTCGTGCTTCCTCTCGAGTGGAGCCGGGTATGTCGGGGAACTATTTGAGTTGCAGTAAGGGTGTGAAGGACCCTTTGGAAGTTCCAGATGTTAGATGTGATTAGCCTCGAGACGCCTCAGCACAAATGCGCCTCATCTCGCCTGCAGGGGAGAACCTCCTGGATTTTTCTCGAGTTGCGGCAGGTGCTCTCGACTTACGACGGGGACCTCAGAGTCGGCTCTGGTGGCCTCAGGAAAGGCCAGTCCCATGCGAGTTGCTCCCGGGCCTCTCGGGATTCCACTCCCGTCGATGCTGGTCCTAAGACCTTGTGTGGAGTCAGTGCCCGAACCTGAGGATTCCTCTCCATTGCCGACATGGATCTTGGGGTACTTTCTGGAGTCTTCCCAGGGAAGTCAGTCCTCGTCTCGAGTGGGGGCATGCACGGACGCTTTCCTCCCGAGCTGTAGCAGCAATGTCACGATTCCCTTCGCGTGGATCAAGGGATCAGGGGCTTTCCCTCGAGGCTTTCCCACGAGGCTTTCCCACGAGGCTTTCCCACAGGGCATGTCCCACGTGCCACCGTGGTGTGAGTCGATCCTCGGCTTGGAAGTCGAGGGCCGTGCAGGGAAAACAGGTTTCCCTGGAATGGACTGAGACATCTGGTGGACTCTGGGAATGTGGCACGACCCTGGAGGTTCCTCTCGCCTTTCCTGTGGAGAGCGCCTCCTCTTGAGATGCGACGGGAAACGCCGGGGATTCTTTCCCGACCACGCAGGGAAAGGATCCCTCCTCTCGAGCTAGGGAGCGGTAACGGGGTCCTCTTGATGTGGGCGGGACTCTCGAGCTTCCTTCTCGAGTGGAGACGGGTATGTCGGGGAACTTCTTGAGTTGCAGCAAGGGTGTGAAGGACCCTTTGGAAGTTCCAGACGTTAGATGTGATTAGCTGCGATACGCCTCAGCGGACATGGGCCTCATCTCGCCTGGAGAGGGAGAACCTCCTGGATTTTCTCGAGTTGCGGCAGGTGCTCTCGACTCTACGACGGGGACCTCAGGGACCCGCTCTGGTGGCCTCAGGAAAGCCCAGTCCCCATGCGAGTTGCTCGGGGGCCTCTCAGGATTCCTCTCCCGTCGATGCCGGGACCTAAGATCTTGTGTTGAGTCGGTGCTGGAAACTGAGGATTCCTCTCCAGTGCTGACATGGATCTTGGGGTACTTCTGGAGTCTCCCCAGGGGAGTCAGTCCTCGTCTCGAGTGGGGGCATGCACGTGCCGCTTTCCTCCCGAGCTGTAGCAGCAGTGTCGCGCTTCCCTTCGCGTGGATCAAGGGATCTGTGGCTTTCCCTCGAGGCTTTCCGAAGAGGCTTTCCCACGAGGCTTTCCCACAGGGACTGTCCCACGTGCCACCGTGGTGTGAGTCGATCCTCGGCTTGAACGTCGAGGCAGTGCAGGGAAACAGGTTTCCCTGGAATGGACTGAGACATCTGGCGGGACTCTGGGAACTGTGGCAAGACCCTGGAGTTTCTCTCGCCTTTCTTGTGGAGAGCGCCTCCTCTCGAGATGCGACGGGAACGCCGGGAATACTTGATCCGAACACACAGGGAAAGGATCCCTCCTCTCGAGCTAGGAGCGGAACACGGGGCTCCTCTGGATGTGGGCGGTACTCTCGTGCTTCCTCTCAGTGGAGACGGGTTTGTGGTCGGGAACTTTTGAGTTGCAGCAACAGGGTGTGAAGGACCCTTGGAAGTTCCAGAGGTTAGGTGTGATTAGCCTCGAGAGCCTCAGCGGAAATGGGCCTCATCTCGCCTGGAGGGGAGAACCTCCTGGATTTTCTCGAGTTGCGGCAGGTGCTCTCGACTTATCGACGGGGACCTCAGGGACCCGCTCTGGTGGCCTCAGGAAAGGCAGTCCCCATGCGAGTTGCTCGGGGCCTCTCGGGATTCCTCTCCCTGTCGATGCGGGGCCTAAGACCTTGTGTGAGTCGGTGCCAGAACCTGAGGATTCCTCTCAGTGACTGACATGGATCTTGGGGTACTTCTGGAGTCTCCCAGGGGAGTCAGTCCTCGTCTCGAGTGGGGGCATGCACGTGCGCTTTCCACCCGAGCTGTAGCAGCAGTGTCACGCTTCCCGTAGCGTGGATCAAGGGATCTGTGGTCTTTCCATCTGAGGCTTTCCCACGAAGCTTTCCACGAGGCTTTCCCACAGGGCTGTCCCACGTGCCACCTTGGTGTGTAGTCGATCCTCGGCTTGAAAGTCGAGGCAGTGCTGAGGAAAACAGGTTTCCCTGAATGGACTGAGATCATCTAGGTGGACTCTGGCAATGGTGGCACGACCCTGGAGTTCCTCTCGCCTTTCCTGTGGAGAGCGCCTCCTCTTGAGATGCGACGGAATGACGGAATTCTTTCCGACCTCGCAGGGACAGGATCCCTCCTCTCGAGCTATGAGGCGGCAAACGGGGCTCCTCTGGATATGGCGGGACTCTCGTGCTTCCTCTCGAGTGGAGACGGGTATGTCGGGGAAATTCTTGAGTTGCAGCAAGGGTGTGAAGGACCCTTTGGAAGTTTCCAGATGTATAGGTGTGATTTAGCCTCGGAGATGCCTCAGCGGAAATGGGCCTCACTCTCGCCTGGAGGGGAGAACCTCCTGGATTTTCTCGAGTTGCGGCAGGCTGCTCTCGACTTACGACGGGGACCTCAGGGACCCGCTCTGGTGGCCTCAGGAAAGGCCAGTCCACATGCGAGTTGCTTTGGGGCCTCTCGGGATTCCTCTCTCGTCGATGCCAGGGCCTAAGATCTTGTTATGGAGTCGGGTGCCGGAACCTGAGCATTCCTCTCCAGTGCAGACATGGATCCTGGGGTACTTCTGCAGTCTCCCCAGGGGAGTCAGTCCTCGTCTCGAGCGGGGGCATGCACGTGCGCTTTCCTCCTGAGCTGAAGCAGCAGTGTCACGCTTCCCTATGCTTGGATCAAGGGATCTGTGCCTTTCCCTCGAGCTTTTCCCACGAGGCTTCCCACGAGGCTTTCCCACGAGGCTTTCCCATGAGGCTTTCCCACAGGGCTGTCCCACGTGCCACCGTGGTGTGAGTCGATCCTCGGCTTGAAAGTCGAGGCCAGTGAAGGGAAAACAGGTTTCCCTGGAATGGACTGAGAGATCCAGGGGGACTCTGGGAATGGTGGCACGACCCTGGAGTTCCTCTCACCTTTCCTGTGGAGCGCGACTCCTCTTGAGATGTGACGGGAAACACCGGGAATTCTATCCCGACCACGCAGGGAAAGGATCCCTCCTCTCGAGCTAGAAGGCGGAAACGGGGCTCCTCTGGATGTAGGCGGGACTCTCGTGCTTCCTCTCGAGTGGAGACGGGTATGTCGGGGAACTTCTTGAGTTGCCAGTAAGGGTGTGAAGGACCCTTTGGAAGTTCCAGAGGTAAGGTGTGATTAGCCTCGAGATACCTCAGCGGAAATGGGACTCAGCTCACCTGGAGGGGAGAACCTCCTGGTTTTTCTCGAGTTGCGGCAGGTGCTCTCGACTTACGACGGGGACCTCAGGGACCCGCCTGTGGTGGCCTCAGGAAAGGCCAGTCCCCATGCGAGTTGCTCTGGGGCCTCTCGGGATTCCTCTCACGTCGATGCACGGGCCTAAGACCTTGTGTGGAGTTGGTGCCGGAACCTGAGGATTCCTCTCCAGTGCAGACATGGATCCTGGGGTACTTCTGGAGTCTCCCCAGGGGAGTCAGTCCTCGTCTCGAGCGGGGGCATGCACGTGCGCTTTCCTCCCGAGCTGTAGCAGCAGTGTCACGCTTCCCTTCGCGTGGATCAAGAGATCTGTGGCTTTCCCTTGAGGCTTTCCCACGAGGCTTTCCCACGAGGCTTTCTCACAGGGCTGTACCACGATGCCACCGTGGTGTGAGTCGATCCTCGGATTGAAAGTCGAGGCAGTGCAGGGAAAACAGGTTTCCCTGGAATGGACTGAGACATCTGGGGGACTCTGGGAATGGTGGCACGGACCCTGGAGTTCCTCTCGCCTTTCCTGTGGAGAGCGTCTCCTCTTGTGATGCGACGGGGAACGCCGGGAATTCTTCCCCGAACACGCAGAGAAAGGATCCCTCCTCTCGAGCTAGGAGGCAGAAACGGGTCTCTTCTGGATGTGGCGGGACTCTCGTGCTTCCTCTCGAGTGGAGACGGGTAAGTCGGGGAACTTCTTGAGTTGCAGCAAGATTGTGAAGCACCCTTTGGAATTTCCAGAGGTTAGGTGTGATTAGCCTCGAGACACCTCAGCGGAAATGGGCCTCATCTCGCCTGGAGGGACGAACCTCCTGGATTTTCTCGAGTTGCGGCAGGTGCTCTCGACTTCAGACGGGGACCTCAGGGACCCGCTCTCGTGGCCTCAGGAAAGGCCAGTCCCCATGCCAGTTGCTCGCGAGCCTCTCGGGATTCCTCTCCCGTCGATGCTGGTGCCTAAGACCTTGTGGGGAGTCGGTGCCCGCACCTGAGGATTCCTCTCCAGTGCTGACACGGATCTTGGGGTACTTCTGGAGTCTCCCCTGGGGAGTCAGTCCTCGTCTCGAGTGGGGGCAGGGACGTGCGATTTCCTCCCGAGCTGTAGCAGCAGTGTCATGCTTCCCTTTGCGTGGATCAAGGGATCTGTGGCTTTGCCTCCAAGGCTTTCCACTAGAGCTTTCCCACGAGGCTTTCCCACAGGGCTGTCCCACGTGCCCACCGTGGGTGGTGTGAGTCGATCCTCGGCTTGAAAGTCGAGGCAGTGCAGGGAAAACAGGTTTCCCTGGAATGGACAGACATCTGGGGGACTCTGGGAATGGTGGCCCGACCCTGGAGTTCCTCTCGCCTTTCCTATGGAGAGAGCCTCCTCTTGACATGCGAACGGGAACGCCGGGAATTCTTTCCCGACCAAGCAGGGAAAGGATCCCTCCTCTCGAGCTATGAGGCGGAAACGGTGCCTCCTCTGGATGTGGGCAGAACTCTCGTGCTTCCTCTCGAGTCGAGACGGGTATGTCGGGGAACTTCTTGAGTTGCAGCAATGGTGTGAATGACCATTTGGAAGTTCCAGATATTAGAAGTGATTAGACTCCAGACGCCTCAGCGGAAATGGGCCTCATCTCGCCTGGATGGGAGAACCTCCTGGATTTTCTCGAGTTGTGGCAGGTGCTCTCGACTTACGATGGGGACCTCAGGGACCCGTTCTGGTGGCCTCAGGAAAGGCCAGTCCCCATGTGAGTAGCTTGGGGGCCTCTCGGGATTCCTCTCCCGTTGATGCCGGAGCCTAAGTTCTTGTGGGGAGTCGGTGCTGTAACCTGAGGATTCCTCTCCAGTGCTGACATAGATCTTGGGGTACTTCTGGAGTCTCCCCAGGGCAGTCAGTCCTCTACTCGAGTGGGGGCATGCACGTGCGCTTTCCTCCCGAGCTGTAGCAGCAGTGTCACGCTTCCCTTTCGCGTGGATCAACGGATCTGTGGCTTTCCCTCGACGCTTTCCCAAGAGGCTTTTCCACGAGGCTTTCCACAGGGCTGTCCCACGTGCCACCGTGGTGTGAGTCGATCCTCGGCTTGAAAGTCGACGCAGTGCAGGGAAAACAGGTTTCTCTGGAATGGACTGAGACATCTGGGGGACTCTGGGAATGGTGGCAAGACCCTGGAGTTCCTCTCGCCTTTCCGGTGGAGAGCGCCTCCTCTTGAGATGCGACGGGAACGCCGGGAATTCTTTCCCGACCACGCAGGGAAAGGATCCCTCCGCTCGAGGTATGAGGCGGAAACGGGGCTCCTCTGGATTTGGGCGGGACTCTCGTGCTTCCTCTCGAGTGGAGACGGGTATGTCGGGGAACTTCTTGAGTTGCAGCAAGGGTGTGAAGGACCCTTTGGAAGTTCGAGAGGTTAGGTGTGATTAGCCTCGAGACGCCTCAGCAGAAATGGGCCTGATCTCGCCTGGAGGGGAGAACCTCCTGGATTTTCTCGAGTTGCGGCAGGTGCTCTCGACTTACGACTGGGACCTCAGGGACCCGCTCTGGTGGCCTCAGGAAAGGCCAGTCCCCATGCAGTTGCTCGGGGGCCTCTCGGGATTCCTCTCCCGTTGATGCCGGGCCCTGGGACCTTGTGTGGAGTCTGTGCCGGATCCTGAGGATTCCTCTCCAGTGCTGACATGGATCTTGGGTACCTCTGGAGTCTCCCAGGGGAGTTATTCCTCTTCGCGAGTGGGGATATGCACGTGGGTTTTCCTCCCGAGCTGTAGCAGCAGTGTCACGCTTCCCTTCGCGTGGATCATGGGATCTGTGGCTTTCCCTCGAGGCTTTCTCAGGAGACTTTCTCACGAGGCTTTCCCACAGGGCTGGCCCACATGCCACCGTGGTGTGAGTCGATCCTTCAGCTTGAAAGTCGAGGCAGTGCAGGGAAAAAAGGTTTCCGTGGAATGAATGAGACATCTCGGGGGAGTGTGGGAACAGTGGCACGAACCTGGAGTTCCTCTCCCGTTTCAAGTGGAGAGCGCCTCCTCTTGAGATGCGACGGAAACTCCGGGAATACTTTCGCACCACGCAGGGGAAAGGATCCCTCCTCTCGAGCTATGAGGCGAAACGGGGCTCCTCTGGTATGTGGGTGGGACTCTCGTCCTTCTTCTCGAGTGGAGTCGGGTATGACGGGGACCTTCTTGAGTTGCAGCAAGGGTGTGAAGTACCCTTGGGAAATTCCAGCGTTTAGGGTGTGATTAGCCTCGAGGAGCCTCATCGGAAAAGGGCCTCATCTCGCCTGGAGGGGAGAACCTAATGGGATTTTCTCGAGTTGCGGGTAGGTGCTCTCGACTTACGACTGGGACCTCAGGGACCCGCTCTGGTGGCCTCAGGAAAGGCCAGTCCCCATGCAGTTGCTCGGGGGCCTCTCGGGATTCCTCTCCCGTCAATGCCGGGCCCTGGGACCTTGTGTGGAGTCTGTGTCAGATCCTGAGGATTCCTCTCCAGTGCTGACATGGATCTTGGGTACTTCTGGAGTCTCCCAGGGGAGTCATTCCTCGTCGCGAGTGGAGATATGCACGTGGGTTTTCCACCCGAGCTGTAGCAGCAGTGTCAAGCTTCCCTTCGCGTGGATCATGGGATCTGTGGCTTTCTCTCGAGGCTTCTCAGGAGACTTCCCACGAGGCTTTCCCACAGGGCTGTCCCACATGCCACCGTGGTGTGAGTCGATCCTCAGCTTGAAAGCCGAGGCAGTGTAGGGAAAAATGGTTTCTGTGGAATGGAATGAGACATCTGGGGGAGTGTGGGAACGGGGGCACTAACTGGAGTTCCTCTCCCGTTTCAAGTGGAGAGCGCCTCCTCTTGAGATGCGACGGAAACGCCGGGAATACTTTCCAGACCACGCAAGGAAAGGATCCCTCCTCTAGAGCTATGAGGCGGAAACGGGGCTCCTCTGTATGTGGGCGGGGACTCTCGTCCTTCTTCTCGAGTGGGAGTCGGGTATGACGAGGAACTTCTTGAGTGCAGCAAGGGTGGTGAAGGACCCGTGGGAAATTCCAGCGTTTAATTGTGATTAGCCTTGAGGAGCCTCATCGGAAAAGGGCCTCATCTCGCGCCTGGTGTGGAGTCCTGTGCCGGATCCTGGAGGATTCCTGTCCAGGTGCTGGACGATGGAGTCCTGGGGGGTACTTCTGGAGTCTCCCCAGGGGAGTCAGTCCTCCTCTCGAGTGGGGCATGGCACGTGCACTTTCCTCTCGAGTTGTAGCAGCAGTGTCACGCTTCCCTTCGCGTGGATCATGGGATCTGTGGCTTTCCCTCGAGGCTTTCCCACGAGGCTTTCCCACAGGGCTGTCCCACGTGCCACCGTGGTGTGAGTCGATCTTCAGATTGGAAAGTCGACGCAGTGCTGGGAAAACAGGTTTCCCTGGGAACGGACGGAGATATCTGGGGACTCTGGGAATGGTTGCACGACCCTGGAGTTCCTATCGCCTTTCCTGTTGAGAGAGCCTCCTCTTGAGATGCGACGGAAATGCCGGGAATTCTTCCCGACCACGCAGGGAAAGGATCTCTCCCCTCGAGCTAGGAGGAGGAAACAGGGCTCCTCTGGATGTGGCGGGATTCTCGTGCTTCCTCTCGAGTGGAGACGGCATGTCGGGGAACTTCTTGAGTTGCGGCAAGGGTGTGAAGGACCCTTTGGAAGTTCCAGAGGTTAGGTGTAATTAGCTCGAGACGCCTCAGTGGAAATGGGCCTCATCTCGCCTGGAGGGGAGGAACCTCCTGGATTTTCTCAGAGTTGCGGCAGGTGCTCTCGACTTACGACGGGGACCTCAGGGACCCGTTCTGCTGGCCTCAGGAAAGGCCAGTCCCCATGTGAGTTAGCTCAGGGGCCTCTCGGGATTCCTCTCCCGTCGATGCCAGGAGCCTAAGATCTTGTGTGGAGTCGTGCCGGAACCTGAGGATTCCTCTCCAGTGCTGACATGGATCTTCGGGGTACTTCTGGAGTCTCCCCAGGGCAGTCAGTCCTCTACTCGAAGTGGGGGCATACACGTGCGCTTTCCTCCCGAGCTGTAGCAGCAGTGTCACGCTTCCTTCGCGTGGATCAACGGATCTGTGGCTTTCCCTCGACGCTTTCCCAAGAGGCTTTTCCACGAGGCTTTCCACAGGGCTGTCCCACGTGCCACCGTGGTTGAGTCGATCCTCGGCTTGAAGTCGACGCAGTGCAGGGAAAACAGGTTTCTCTGGAATGGACTGAGACATCTGGGGGACTCTGGGAATGGTGGCAAGACCCTGGAGTTCCTCTCGCCTTTCCGGTGGAGAGCGCCTCCTCTTGAGATGCGACGGGAACGCCGGGAATTCTTTCCCGACCACGCAGGGAAAGGATCCCTCCGCTCGAGGTATTGAGGCGGAAACGGGGCTCTCTGGATTTGGGCGGGACTCTCGTGCTTCCTCTCGAGTGGAGACGGGTATGTCGGGGAACTTCTTGAGTTGCAGCAAGGGTGTGAAGGACCCTTTGGAAGTTCCAGAGGTTAGGTGTGATTAGCCTCGAGACGCCTCAGCAGAAATGGGCCTCATCTCGCCTGGAGGGGAGAACCTCCTGGATTTTCTCGAGTTGCGGCAGGTGCTCTCGACTTACGACTGGGACCTCAGGGACCCGCTCTGGTGGCCTCAGGAAAGGCCAGTCCCCATGCAGTTGCTCGGGGGCCCTCTCGGGATTCCTCTCCGTCGATGCCGGGCCCTGGACCTTGTGTGGAGTCTGTGCCGGATCCTGAGGATTCCTCTCCAGTGCTGACATGGATCTTGGGTACTCTGGAGTCTCCCAGGGGAGTCATTCCTCTTCGCGAGTGGGGATATGCACGTGGGTTTTCCTCCCGAGCTGTAGCAGCAGTGTCACGCTTCCCTTCGCGTGGATCATGGGATCTGTGCTTTCCCTCGAGGCTTTCTCAGGAGACTTTCCCACGAGGCTTTCCCACAGGGCTGTCCCACATGCCACGTGGTGTGAGTCGATCCTCAGCTTGAAAGTCGAGGCAAGGGTTTCCCTGGAATGAATGAGACATCTGGGGGACTCTGGGAATGTGGCACTGGAGTTCCTTTTCCTGTGGAGAGCGCTCCTCTTGAGATGCGCCCCGGGAATACTTTCCGACCACGCAGGGAAAGGATCCCTCCTCTCGAGCTAGAGGCGAAACGGGGCTCCTCTGGATGGGGGGACTCTCGTCCTCTTCTCGAGTGGAGTCGGGTATGTCGGGGAACTTCTTGAGTTGCAGCAAGGGTGTGAAGACCCTTTGGAAGTTCCAGATTTTAAGTGTGATTAGCCTCGAGGGCCTCAGCGGAAATGGGCCTCATCTCGCTGGAGGGGAGAACCTGGATTTTCTCGAGTTGCGGCAGGTGCTCTCGACTTACGATGGGACCTCAGGGACCCGCTCTGGTGGCCTCAGGAAGGCCAGTCCCCATTTGCTCGGGGGCCTCTCGGGATTCCTCCCGTCGATGCCGGGCCCTAAGACTTGTGTGGAGTCGTGCCGGAACCTGAGGATTCCTCTCCAGTGCTGACATGGATCTTGGGTACTTCTGGAGTCTCCCAGGGAGTCAGTCCTCTCTCGAGTGGGGATGCACGTGCGCTTTCCTCCGAGCTGTAGCAGCAGTGTCATGCTTCCCTTCGCGTGATCAAGGATCTGTGCTTTCCCTCGAGGCTTTCTCGAGCTTTCCACGAGGCTTTCCACAGGGCTGTCCCACGTGCCACCGTTTGTGAGTCGATCCTCGCTTGAAAGTCGAGGCAGTGAGGGAAAA
>NW_017216429.1:0-13201 GCF_001704415.2 Capra hircus
CAGGATCGACTCTCACACACTGGACGTGGACGCCACTGCTGCCCGTGGGAAAGGCCTCGTGGGAAAGCTCGTGGGAAAGCCTCTAGGGAAAGGCACTGATCCCTTGATCCACGCGAAGGGAAGCGTATCACTGCTGCTAGAGTCGGGGGAAAGGGCACGTGCATGCCCCACTCGAGACGAGTACTGACTCCACTGGGGAGACTCCAGAAGTACCCCAAGATCCATGTCAGCACTGGAGAGGATTCCTCAGGTTCCGGCACCGACTCCACACAACGACTTACCCGGCTTCGACGGGAGAGGAATCCCGAGAGGCCCCAGAGCAACTTGCATGGGACTGGCCTTTCCTGAGGCCACCAGAGCGGATCACTGAGGTCCCCGTCGTAAGTCGAGAGCACCTGGCAACTCGAGAAAAATCCAGGATTCTCCCTCCAGGTTAGATGAGGCCCATTTCCGCTGAGGCGTCTCGAAGCTAATCACACCTAACCTCTGGAACTTCCAAAGGGTCCTTCACCACCCTTGCTGCAACTCAAGAAGTTCCCCGACATACCCGTCTCCACTCGAGAGGAAGCAAGAGAGTCCCGCCCACATCCAGAGGAGCCCCATTTCTCCCTCATAGCTCGAGACGAGGTATCCTTTCTCTGTGTGTCGGGAAAGAATTCCTGGGGTTCCCGTCGCATCTCCAGAGGAGGCCGCTCTCCACAGGAAAGGCGAGAGGAGCTCCAGGGTCGTGCCACCATTCCCAGAGTCCCCCAGATATCTCAGTCCATTCCAGGGAAACCTGTTTCCCGCTGCACTGCCTCGACTTTCAAGCCGAGGATTGACTCACACCATGGTGGCACGTGGGACAGCCTTGTGGAAAAGCCTCGTGGGAAAACCTAGTGGGAAATCCTCGAGGGAAAGCCAAAGATCCCCTTGATCCACGCCAAGGGAAGCGTGACACTGCTGCTACAGCTCGGGAGGAAAGCGCACGTGCATGCCACCACTGGAGACGAGGACTGACTTCCCTGGGGAGACTCCAGAAGTCCCTCAAGATCCTTGTCAGCACTGGAGAGGAATCCTGAGGTTCCCGCACCATCTCCACACAATGTCTTAGGCCCTGGCATCGACGGGAGAGGAATCCTGAGAGGCCCCCCGAGCAATTCGCATGGGGACGGGTCTTTCCTGAGGTCACCAGAGGCAGGTCCCTGAGGTCCCGGTCGTAAGATGTGAGCACCTGACTCAACTGGAGAAAATCCAGGAGATTCTCCCTCCAGGCGAGATGAGGCCCATTTCCGCTGAGGTGTCTTGGGGCTAATCACACCTAACATCTAGAACTTCCAAAGCGTCCTTCACACCCTCGCTGCAACTCAAGAAGTTCCCCGACATACCCGTCTCCCACTCTAGAGGAAGCACAGGAGTCCTGCCCACATCCAGATGAGCCCCGTTTCCGCCTCCATAGCTCGAGAGGTGGGATGCTTTCGCTGCGTGGTCGGGAAAGAATTCCCGGCTTCCCGTCGCATCTCAAGAGGAGGCGCTCTCCTCAGGGAAGGCGAGAGGAAATCCAGCGTCGTGCCACCATTCCCACAGACCCCAGATGTCTCAGTCCATTCCAGGGAAAACTGTTTTCCCTGCACTGCCTCGACTTTCAAGCCAAGGATCGACTCTCACCACGGTGGCACGTGGGACAGCCCTGTGGGAAAGCCTCGTGGGAAAGTATCGAGGGAAAGCCACTGCTCCCTTGATCCACATGAAGGGAAGCGTAACACTCCTGCAGGAGCTCGGGAGGAAAGCGCACGTGCCTGACCCCACTCGAGTCGAGTCTGACTCCCCTAGGGAGACTCCAGAATTACCCCAAGATCCATGTCAGCACTGGAGAGGAATCCTCAGGTTCCGGCATCGACTCCATACAAGGTCTTAGGCCCCGGCATCGACGGGAGAGGAATCCCGAAAGGCCCCCTTGCAACTCCCATGGGCACTGGCCTTTCCTGAGGCCACCAGAGCGGGTCCCTGAGGTCCCTGTCGTAACTCGAGAGACCCTGCCCAACTCTAGAAAATCCAGGAGGTTCTCCCCTCCAGGCGAGATGAGGCCCATTTCCTCGGAGGCGTCTGGAGGCTCATCACACCTAAACTCTGGAAATTCAAAAGGGTCCTTGCTGCAACTCAAGAAGTTCCCCGACATACCCGTCGCCACTCGAGAGGAAGCACGAGATCCCGCCCACATCCAGAGGAGACGCCGTTTTGGTATCGAAGCTCGACATGAGGGATCCTTTCCCTGCTTGGTCAGGAAATAATACCCGCCATTCCGCTCGCATTTCAAGGGGAAGCGCTCTCCACAGGAAAGGCGAGAGGAACTCCAGGGTCGTGCCACCATTCACAGAGTCGCCCAGATGTCTCAGTCCATTCCAGAGGAAACTGTTTTTCCTACACTGCCTCGAATTTCACGGCGAGGATCGACTCACACCACGGTGGCACGTGGGATAGCCCTGTCGGAAAGCCTCGTGGGAAATCCTCTTGGGAAAGCCTCGAGGGAAAGCCACAGATCCCTTGATCCACGCGAAGGGAAGCGTATCACTGCTGCTAGAGCTCGGGAGGAAAGCGCACGTGCCTGCCCCCACTCGAGACAAGGACTCACTCCCTGGGGAGACTCCAGAAGTACCCCAAGATCCATGTCAGCACTGGAGAGGAATCCTCAGGTTCTGGCACCATCTCCACACAAGGTCTTAGGACTCGGCATCGACGGGAGAGAATCCCGAGTGGCCCCCGAGCAATTCGCATGGGGACTGGTCTTTCCTGAGGCCACCAGAGCAGGTCCCTGAGGTCCCGGTCGTAAGTTGTGAGCACCTGCCTCAACTGGAGAAAATCCAGTTTGTTCTTCCCTCCAGGCGAGATGAGGCCGATTTCCGCTGAGCCATATCCAGGCTAATCACACCTAACCTGTGGAACTTCCAAAGGGTCCTTCACACCCTTGCTGCAAACTCAGAAGCTCCCCGACATACCCGTCTCCAGTGGAGAGGAAGCAGGAGAGTCCCGCCCACATACAGAGGAGCCCCGATTCCGCCTCCTAGTTCGAGAGGAGGGATCCTTACCTGCGTGGTCGGGAAAGAATTCCCGGCGTTCCCATCGCATCTCAAGAGGAGGCGCTCTCCACAGGAAAGGCGAGAGGAAATCCAGGTTCGTGCCACCATTCCCAGAGTCACCCAGATGTCTCTGTCCATTCCAGGGAAACCTGTTTTCCCTGCAATGCCTCGACTTTCAAGCCGAGGATCGACTCACACCACGGTGGCACGTGGGACAGCCCTGTGGGAAAGGCTCGTGGGAAAGCCTCGTGGGAAAGGCTCGTGGGAAAGCCTCGAGGGAAAGCCACTGATCCCTTGATCCACGCGAAGGGAAGCGTATCACTGCTGCTAGAGCTCGGGAGGAAAGCGCACGTGCCTGCCCTCACTCGAGTCGATGTCTGACTCCCCTGGGGAGACTCCAGAAGTACCCCAAGATCCATGTCACACTGGAGAGGAATCCTCAGGTTCCGGCACCGACTCCACACAAGGTCTTAGACCCCGGAATCGATGGGACAGGTATCCCGAGAGGGCCCCGAGCAACTCGCATGGGGACTGGCCTTCCCTGAGGCCACCAGTGCGGGTCCCTGAGGTCCCCGTCGTATGTCGAGAGCACCTGCCACAACTCGAGAAAATCCAGGAGGTTCTCCCCTCCAGGCGAGATGAGGCCCATTTCCGCTGAGGCGTCTCGAAGCTAATCACACCTAACCTCTGGAACTTCCAAAGGGTCCTTCACACCCTTGCTGCAACTCAAGAAGTTCCCCGACATACCCGTCTCCACTCGAGAGGAAGCAAGAGAGTCCCGCCCACATCCAGAGGAGCCCCATTTCTCCCTCATAGCTCGAGACGAGGTATCCTTTCTCTGTGTGTCGGGAAAGAATTCCTGGGGTTCCCGTCGCTATCTCCAGAGGAGGCGCTCTCCACAGGAAAGGCGAGAGGAGCTCCAGGGTCGTGCCACCATTCCCAGAGTCCCCCAGATATCTCAGTCCATTCCAGGGAAACCTGTTTTCCCTGCACTGCCTCGACTTTCAAGCCGAGGATTGACTCACACCATGGTGGCACGTGGGACAGCCTTGTGGAAAAGCCTCGTGGGAAAACCTAGTGGGAAATCCTCGAGGGAAAGCCACAGATCCCTTGATCCATGCCAAGGGAAGCGTGACACAGCTGCTACAGCTCGGGAGGAAAGCTCACGTGCATGCCACCACTGGAGACGAGGACTGACTTCCCTGGGGAGACTCCAGAAGTCCCTCAAGATCCTTGTCAGCACTGGAGAGGAATCCTGAGGTTCCCGCACCATCTCCACACAATGTCTTAGGCCCTGGCATCGACGGGAGAGGAATCCTGAGAGGCCCCCGAGCAATTCGCATGGGGACTGGGTCTTTCCTGAGGTCACCAGAGCAGGTCCCTGAGGTCCCGGTCGTAAGATGTGAGCACCTGACTCAACTGGAGAAAATCCAGGAGATTCTCCCCTCCAGGCGAGATGAGGCCCATTTCCGCTGAGGTGTCTTGGGGCTAATCACACCTAACATCTAGAACTTCCAAAGCGTCCTTCACACCCTCGCTGCAACTCAAGAAGTTCCCCGACATACCCGTCTCCACTCGAGAGGAAGCACAGGAGTCCTGCCCACATCCAGATGAGCCCCGTTTCCGCCTCATAGCTCGAGAGGTGGGATGCTTTCGCTGCGTGGTCGGGAAAGAATTCCCGGCGTTCCCGTCGCATCTCAAGAGGAGGCGCTCTCCTCAGGGAAGGCGAGAGGAAATCCAGCGTCGTGCCACCATTCCCACAGACCCCCAGATGTCTCAGTCCATTCCAGGGAAAACTGTTTTCCCTGCACTGCCTCGACTTTCAAGCCAAGGATCGACTCTCACCACGGTGGCACGTGGGACAGCCCTGTGGGAAAGCCTCGTGGGAAAGTATCGAGGGAAAGCCACTGCTCCCTTGATCCACATGAAGGGAAGCGTAACACTCCTGCAGGAGCTCGGGAGGAAAGCGCACGTGCCTGACCCCACTCGAGTCGAGGTCTGACTCCCCTAGGGAGACTCCAGAATTACCCCAAGATCCATGTCAGCACTGGAGAGGAATCCTCAGGTTCCGGCATCGACTCCATACAAGGTCTTAGGCCCCGGCATCGACGGGAGAGGAATCCCGAAAGGCCCCCTTGCAACTCCCATGGGCACTGGCCTTTCCTGAGGCCACCAGAGCGGGTCCCTGAGGTCCCTGTCGTAACTCGAGAGACCCTGCCCAACTCTAGAAAATCCAGGAGGTTCTCCCCTCCAGGCGAGATGAGGCCCATTTCCTCGGAGGCGTCTGGAGGCTCATCACACCTAAACTCTGGAAATTCAAAAGGGTCCTTGCTGCAACTCAAGAAGTTCCCCGACATACCCGTCGCCACTCGAGAGGAAGCACGAGGATCCCACCCACATCCAGAGGAGACGCCGTTTTGGTATCGAAGCTCGACATGAGGGATCCTTTCCCTGCTTGGTCAGGAAATAATACCCGCCATTCCGCTCGCATTTCAAGGGGAAGCGCTCTCCACAGGAAAGGCGAGAGGAACTCCAGGGTCGTGCCACCATTCACAGAGTCGCCCAGATGTCTCAGTCCATTCCAGAGGAAACTGTTTTCCCTACACTGCCTCGAATTTCACGGCGAGGATCGACTCACACCACGGTGGCACGTGGGATAGCCCTGTCGGAAAGCCTCGTGGGAAATCCTCTTGGGAAAGCCTCGAGGGAAAGCCACAGATCCCTTGATCCACGCGAAGGGAAGCGTATCACTGCTGCTAGAGCTCGGGAGGAAAGCGCACGTGCCTGCCCCCACTCGAGACAAGGACTCACTCCCCTGGGGAGACTCCAGAGGTACACCAAGATCCATGTCAGCACTGGAGAGGAATCCTCAGGTTCTGGCACCATCTCCACACAAGGTCTTAGGACTCGGCATCGACGGGAGAGAATCCCGAGTGGCCCCCGAGCAATTCGCATGGGGACTGGTCTTTCCTGAGGCCACCAGAGCAGGTCCCTGAGGTCCCGGTCGTAAGTTGTGAGCACCTGCCTCAACTGGAGAAAATCCAGTTTGTTCTTCCCTCCAGGCGAGATGAGGCCGATTTCCGCTGAGCCATATCCAGGCTAATCACACCTAACCTGTGGAACTTCCAAAGGGTCCTTCACACCCTTGCTGCAACTCCAGAAGCTCCCCGACATACCCGTCTCCAGTGGAGAGGAAGCACGAGAGTCCCGCCCACATACAGAGGAGCCCCGATTCCGCCTCCTAGTTCGAGAGGAGGGATCCTTACCTGCGTGGTCGGGAAAGAATTCCCGGCGTTCCCATCGCATCTCAAGAGGAGGCGCTCTCCACAGGAAAGGCGAGAGGAAATCCAGGTTCGTGCCACCATTCCCAGAGTCACCCAGATGTCTCTGTCCATTCCAGGGAAACCTGTTTTCCCTGCAATGCCTCGACTTTCAAGCCGAGGATCGACTCACACCACGGTGGCACGTGGGACAGCCCTGTGGGAAAGGCTCGTGGGAAAGCCTCGTGGGAAAGGCTCGTGGGAAAGCCTCGAGGGAAAGCCACTGATCCCTTGATCCACGCGAAGGGAAGCGTATCACTGCTGCTAGAGCTCGGGAGGAAAGCGCACGTGCCTGCCCTCACTCGAGTCGATGTCTGACTCCCCTGGGGAGACTCCAGAAGTACCCCAAGATCCATGTCACACTGGAGAGGAATCCTCAGGTTCCGGCACCGACTCCACACAAGGTCTTAGACCCCGGAATCGATGGGACAGGTATCCCGAGAGGGCCCCGAGCAACTCGCATGGGGACTGGCCTTCCCTGAGGCCACCAGTGCGGGTCCCTGAGGTCCCCGTCGTATGTCGAGAGCACCTGCCACAACTCGAGAAAATCCAGGAGGTTCTCCCCTCCAGGCGAGATGAGGCCCATTTCCGCTGAGGCGTCTCGAAGCTAATCACACCTAACCTCTGGAACTTCCAAAGGGTCCTTCACACCCTTGCTGCAACTCAAGAAGTTCCCCGACACTCCCGTCTCCACTCGAGAGGAAGCACGAGAGTCCCACCCACATCCAGAGGAGCCCCTTTTCTCCCTCATAGCTCGAGACGAGGGATCCTTTCACTGTGTGTCGGGAAAGAATTCCTGGGGTTCCCGTCGCATCTCCAGAGGAGGCGCTCTCCACAGGAAAGGCGAGAGGAACTCCAGGGTGGTGCCACCATTCCCAGAGTCCCCCAGATATCTCAGTCCATTCCAGGGAAACCTGTTTTCCCTGCAGTGCCTCGACTTTCAAGCCGAGGATCGACTCACACCATGGTGGCACGTGGGACAGCCCTGTGGGAAAGCCTCGTGGGAAAACCTCGTGGGAAATCCTCGAGGGAAAGCCACAGATCCCTTGATCCACGCCAAGGGAAGGGTAACACTACTGCTACATCTCGGGAGGAAAGCGCACGTGCATGCCACCACTGAAGACGAGGACTGACTTCCCTGGGGAGACTCCAGAAGTCCCTCAAGATCCATGTCAGCACTGGAGAGGAATCCTGAGGTTCCAGCACCATCTCCACACAATGTCTTAGGCCCCGGCATTGACGGGAGAGGAATCCCGAGAGGCCCACGAGCAATTCCCATGGGGACTGGTCTTTCCTGAGGCCACCAGAGCAGGTCCCTGAGGTCCCGGTCGTAAGTTGTGAGCACCTGCCTCAACTGGAGAAAATCCAGGAGGTTCTCCCCTCCAGGCGCGATGAGGCTCATTTCCGCTGAGTCGTCTGGAAGCTAATCACACCTAATCTCTGGAAATTTCAAAGGATTCTTCACAACCTGGCTGCAACTCAAGAAATTCCCCGACATACCCGTCTCCACTCGAGAGGAAGCACAGGAGTCCTGCCCACATTCAGATGAGCCCCGTTTCCGCCTCATAGCTCGAGAGGTGGGATCCTTTCCCTGTGTGGTCGGGAAAGAATTCCCGGCGTTCCCTTCGCATCTCAAGAGGAGGCGCTCTCCTCTGGAAAGGCGAGAGGAAATCCAGGTTCGTGACACCATACCCACAGTCCCCCAGATGTCTCAGTCCATTCCAGGGAAAACTGTTTTCCCTGCACTGCCTCGACTTTCAAGCCGAGGATCGACTCACACCACGGTGGCACGTGGGACAGCCCTGTGGGAAAGCCTCGTAGGAAAGCCTCGAGGGCTAGCCACAGATCCCTTGATTCACGTGAAGGGACGCGTGACACTGCTGCTACAGATCGGGAGGAAAGCTCACGTGCATGCCCCCACTCGAGACGAGGACTGACTCCCCTGGGGAGACTCCAGAAGTACCCCAAGATCCATGTCAGCACTGGAGAGGAATCCTCAGTTTCCGGCACCGACTCCACACAAGGTCGTAGGCTCCAGCATCGACAGGAGAGGAATTCCGAGAGGCCCCCGAGCATCTCGCTTGGGGACTTGCCTTTCCTTAGGCCACCAGAGCGGGTCCCTGAGGTCCCCGTCGTAAGACAAGAGCACCTGCCGCAACTCGAGAAAATCCAGGAGGTTCTTCCCTCCTGGCGAGATGAGGGCCATTTCCGCTGAGGCGTCTCGAGGCTAATCACACCTAACCTCTGGAACTTCCAAAGGGTCCTTCACACCCTTGCTGCAACTCAAGAAGTTCCCCGACATACGAGTCTCCACTCGAGAGGAAGCACGAGCGTCACGCCCACATCCAGAGGACCCACGTTTCCGCCTCATAGTTCGAGAGGAGGCATCCTTTCCCTGCGTGGTCGGGAAAGGATCCCGGCGTTCCCGTCATATCTCAAGAGGAGGCGCTCTCCATAGAAATGGCGAGAGGAACTCCAGGGTCGTGCCACCATTCCCAGAGGCCCCGAGATGTCTCAGTCCATTCCAGGGAAACCTGTTTTCCCTGCACTGCCTCGACTTTCAAGCCGAGGATAGACTCACACATCGGTGGCACGTGGGACAGCCCTGTGGGAAAGCCTCGTGGGAAAGCCTCGTGGGAAAGCCTCGAGGGAAAGCCACAGATCCCTTGATCCTGCGAAGGGAAGCGTGACACAGCTGCTAAATCTCGGGAGGAAAGCGCACCTGGATGCCCCCACTCGAGACGAGGACTGACTCCCCTGGGGAGACTCCAGAAGTTCCCCAAGATATATGTCAGCACTGGAGAGGAAACCTCAGGTTCCGGCACCGACTCCACACAAGGTCTTAGGCCCCGGCATCAAAGAGAGAGGAATCCCGAGAGGCCCCCGTGCAACTCGCATGGGGACTGGCTTCTCCTGAGGCCAACCAGAGCGGGTCCCTGAGGTCCCCGACGTAAGTCGAGAACACCTACCGCAACTCGAGAAAATCCAGGAGGTTCTCCCCTCCAGGCGAGATGAGGCTCATTTCCGCTGAGGTGTTTCGAGGCTAATCACACCTAACCTCAGGAACTTCCAATGTGTAATTCACACCCTTGCGGCAACTCAAGAAGTTCCTCGACATACCCGTCTCCACTCGAGAGGAAGCACGAGAGTCCTGCCCACATCCAGAGGACCCCCGTTTCCGCCTCCTGGCACGAAAGGAGGGATCCTTTCTGTCCGTGGTCGGTCAAGAATTCCCGGCGTTCCCGTCGCATCTCAAGACGAGGCGCTCTCCACAGAAAAGGCGAGAGGAACTCCAGGGTCGTGGCAACATTCCCAGAGTCCCCCAGATGTCTCAGTCCATTCCAGGGAAACCTGTTTTCCCTGCACTGCCTCTACTTTCAAGCCGAGGATCGATTCACACCAAGGTGGTACATGGGACAGCCCTGTGGGAAAGCCTCGTGGGAAAGTCTCCTGGGAAAGCCTCGACGGAAAGCCACAGATCCCTTGATCCACGCGAAGGAAAGGGCCACACTGCTGCTACAGCTCGGGAGGAAAGCTCACGTGCATGCCCCCACTCGAGACGAGGACTGACTCCCCTGGAGAGACTCCAGAAGTACCCCAAGATCCATGTCAGCACTGGAGAGGAATCCTCAGGTTCCACCACCGACTCCACACAAGGTCTTAGGCCCCAGCATCGACGGGAGAGTAATCCCAGAGGCCGCCGAGCAACTCGCATGGGGACTGGCCTTTCCTGATGCAACCAGAGCGGGTCCCTGAGGTCCCCGACGTAAGTCGAGAACACCTTCCGCAACTCGAGAAAATCCAGGAGGTTCTCCCCTCCAGGCGAGATGAGGCTCATTTCCGCTGAGGTGTTTCGAGGCTAATCACACCTAACCTCTGGAACTTCCAAAGGGTCCTTCACACCCTTGCTGCAACTCAAAAAGTTCCCCTACATACCCGTCTCCACTCGAGAGGAAGCACGCGAGTCCCGCCCACATCGCGAGGAGCCGCGTTTCTGCCTCCTAGCTCTAGAGGAGGGATCCTTTCCCTGCGTGTTCGGGAAAGAATTCCCGGCGTTCCCGTCCCTTCTCAACAGGAGGCCCTCTCCACAGGAAAGGCGAGAGGAACTCCAGGGTCGTGCCACCATTCCCAGAGTCCCCCAGATGTCTCAGTCCATTCCAGGGAAACCTGTTTTCCCTGCACTGCCTCGACTTTCAAGCCGAGGATCCACTCACACCACGGTGGCACGTGGGACAGCCCTGTGGGAAAGCCTCGTGAAAAGCCTCGTGGGAAAGCCTCGAGGGAAAGCCACAGATCCCTTGATCCACGCGAAGGGAAGCGTGACACTGCTCCTACAGCTCGGGAGGGAAGCGCACGTGCATGCCCCCATTCGAGACGAGGACTGACTCCCCTGGGGAGACTCCAGAAGTACCCCAAGATCCATGTCAGCACTGGAGAGGAATCCTCAGGTTCCAGAACCGACTCCACATAAGGTCTTAGGCCCCTGGCATCGACGGGAGAGGAATCCTGAGAGCCACCGAGCAACTCGCATGGGGACTGGCCTTTCCTGAGGCCACCAGAGTGGGTCCCTGAGGTCCCCGTCGTAAGTCGAGAGCACCTGCCGCAACTCGAGAAAATCCAGGAGGTTCTCCCCTCCAGGCGAGATGAGGCCCATTTCCGCTGAGGCGTCTTGAGGCTAATCAAATCTAACATCTGGAAATCCAATGGGTCCTTCTCGCCATTGCTGCAACTCAAGAAGTTCCCCGACATACTCGTCTCCACTCGACAGGAAGCACGAAAGTCCCGCCCACATCCAGAGGAGGCCAGTTTCCGCTTGCTAGCTCGAGAGGAGAGATAATTCTCCCTGCGTGGTCGGGAAAGAATTCCCGGTGTTCCCGTCGCATCTCAAGAGGAGGCGCTCTCCACAGGAAAGGCGAGAGGAACTCCAGGGTCGTGCGACCATTCCCAGAGTCCCCCTGATGTCTCAGTCCATTCCAGGTGAAACCTGTTTTCCCTGCACTACCTCGACTTTCAAGCCGAGCATCGACTCACACCACGGTGGTACGTAGGACAGCCCTGTGGGAAAATTTCCTGGGAATGCCTCCTGTGAAAGCCTGAAGGGAAAGCCAGAGATCCCTTGATCCACGCGAAGGGAAGCGCGACACTGCTGTTACAGCTCGGGAGGAAAGCTCACGTGCATGCTCCCACTCGAGACAAGGACTAACTCCCCTGGGGAGACTCCAGAAGTACCCCAAGATCCATGTCAGCACTGGAGAGGAATCCTCAGGTTCCGGCACCGACTCCACACAAGGTCTTAGGCCCCAGCATCGACGGGAGAGGAATCCCGAGAGGCCCCCGAGGAATTCTCATGGGGACTGGCCTTTACTGAGGCCACCAGAGCGGGTCCCTGAGGTCCCCATGGTAAGTCAATAGCACCTGCCGCACCTCGAGAATATCCAGGATGTTCTCCCTTCCAGGAGAGATGAGGCCCATTTCCGCTGAGGCGTCTCGAGGCTAATCACACCTAACCTCTGGAACTTCCAAAGGGTCCTTCACACCCTTGCTGCAACTCAAAAAGTTCCCCTACATACCCGTCTCCACTCGAGAGGAAGCACGCGAGTCCCGCCCACATCGCGAGGAGCCGCGTTTCCGCCTCCTAGCTCGAGAGGAGGGATCCTTTCCCTGCGTGTTCGGGAAAGAATTCCCGGTGTTCCCGTCGCTTCTCAACAGGAGGCCCTCTCCACAGGAAAGGCGAGAGGAACTCCAGGGTCGTGCCGCCATTCCCAGAGTCCCCCAGATGTCTCAGTCCATTCCAGGGAAACCTGTTTTCCCTGCACTGCCTCGACTTTCAAGCCGAGGATCCACTCACACCACGGTGGCACGTGGGACAGCCCTGTGGGAAAGCCTCGTGAAAAGCCTCGTGGGAAAGCCTCGAGGGAAAGCCCCAGATCCCTTGATCCACGCGAAGGGAAGCGTGACACTGCTCCTACAGCTCGGGAGGAAACGCACGTGCTTGCCCCCATTCGAGACGAGGACTGACTCCCCTGGGGAGACTCCAGAAGTACCCCAAGATCCATGTCAGCACTGGAGAGGAATCCTCAGGTTCCAGAACCGACTCCACACAAGGTCTTAGGCCCCGGCATCGACGGGAGAGGAATCCTGAGAGCCACCGAGCAACTCGCATGGGGACTGGCCTTTCCTGAGGCCACCAGAGTGGGTCCCTGAGGTCCCCGTCGTAAGTCGAGAGCACCTGCCGCAACTCGAGAAAATCCAGGAGGTTCTCCCCTCCAGGCGAGATGAGGCCCATTTCTCGCTGAGGTGTCTGAGGCTAAATCAACATCTAACTTCTGGAACTTCCAAGGTCCTTCACACCCTGCTGCAACTCAAGAAGTTCCAGGACATACCCGTCTCCACTCGAGAGGAAGCACGAGAGTCCCGCCCACATCCAGAGAGCCCCTTTCCGCCTCCTAGCTCGAGAGGAGAGATCCTTTCCCTGCTGGTCGGAAAGAATTCCCGGTTTCCGTCGCAACTCAAGAGGAGGCGCTCTCCACAGGAAAGGCGAGAGGAACTCCAGGGTCGTGCGACCATTCCAGAGTCCCCTGATGTCTCAGTCCATTCCAGGAAACCTGTTTTCCCTGCACTACCTCGACTTTCAAGCCGAGGATCGACTCACACCACGGTGGTACGTGGACAGCCGTGGGAAAATTTCCTGGAACTCCTGTGAAAGCCTGAAAGCCAGAGATCCTTGATCCACGCGAAGGGAAGCGCGACACTGCTGTTACAGCTCGGGAGGAAAAGCACAAGTGCATGCTTCGAGACAAGGACTAACTCCCCTGGGGAGACTCC
>NW_017216430.1:0-13201 GCF_001704415.2 Capra hircus
AGGTGTTTGGGGCCTGATCCTGCGTGTCTGGGTTCCTGCCCACAGCCCCAACGGGGAAGCAGCCCCTGAGGCAAGACCTGCTGGAGGAGCCCTGCGCCCCCCGCCTGATAGGCGAGTGCACAGCCAGCAGGGAAGCGAGCCTCCTCGGGGGAAGAGGAGGCAGCAAGTCCCCGTCAAGCTGAAATCCCTGCTTACACGAAGCTAAGTGCGACTCCAGTACGGCAGATCTCTAGCTCTGTTCAGAGGCCCGATCTGGCAGAGTTCCTGGCACCAAGATGCTCTGCCATAGGCGAGCCTTGCGCAGACTTGCCTTGCTTTAAGGCTCCCTCCCCAGGAAGGAGCAGGCTGTGTGAGGCTCGGAAACGCCACTGGCGCCTTCCTGGCTTCAGCTCTACCCCTGCCTTGCCTTTGCACTTAGGTCCCAAGCGTCCTTGAGGAGGGCTTAGGGGCTGGTGGGTTGCACACTGCCAAGGGCTCCAGCAGTGAAAGCTCTGTCAGAGGGAAGCGAAGGGCAACAGCAGGGCTCCTTCAGCGGTTCCTTGGCCGCCCAGACAAAGCTCCGCACGGAGAGCACCAGGTTCCAAGGGCCCCTGGCTGGGTTTTGCATCCCCACACTCCCAGAGGCTGACTCCGTGGGTGCCTAGAAAGTGTGTGAGAGACGTAGGTTCCCTAGCACTCTCCTCCCCAGCAGAGACATGTGCAGGTGGTTGGGGCCTTATCCTGCGTGTCTGGGTTCCCGCCCACAGCCTCAACTCAGGGGAAGCAGCCCCTGAGGCAAGACCTGCTGGAGGAGCCCTGCGCGCCCGCCTGATAGGCGAGAGCACAGCCAGCAGTGTAGCGAGCCTCCTCGGGAGAAGAGGAGGCAGCCGAGCCCAGTCAAGAGGAAAGCCCTGCTTGCACGGAGCTAAGTGGGCCTCCAGTACGGCAGAGCTCTAGCTCTGCTCAGAGCCCCGATCTGGCAGAGTTTCTGGCGCGAGGCTGCTCGGCCGGGGGCTCGCCTTGCCCAGACTTGCCTTGCTTTTAGGCTCCCTCCCCAGGAAGGAGCTGTCTGAGCGAGCCTGGGAGACGCCACTGGTGCCTTCCTTGCCTCAGCTCCAATCCTGCCTTGCCTTTGCACATAGGTGCCAGGCGTCGTTGGGGAGGGCTTAGGGGGTGGTGGGTTGCACACTGCCAAGGGCTTCAGCAGTGAGAGCTCTGTCAGAGGGAAGGGAAGGGCAACTGCAGGGCTCCTCCAGCGGTTTCTAGGCCGCCTAGAATCAGCGCCGCACCGAGAGCACCAGGCTCCCAGGGCCCCTGGCTGGGGTTTTCAGCCCCGCACACACGGAGGCTGATTCCTTGGGTGCCCAGAAAGTGTATGACAGACGTAGGTTCCCTAGCACTCTCCTCCCCAGCAGAGACATGTGCAGGTGTTGGGGGCCTGATCCTGCGTGTCTGGGTTCCTGCCCACAGCCCCAACTCAGGGGAAGCAGCCCCTGAGGCAAGACCTGCTGGAGGAGCCCTGCGCCCCCGCCTGATAGGCGAGTGCACAGCCAGCAGGGAAGCGAGCCTCCTCGGGGAAGAGGAGGCAGCCCAGCCCCGTCAAGTTGAAAGCCCTGCTTGCACGGAGCTAAGTGCGCCTCCAGTACGGCAGAGCTCTAGCTCTGCTCAGAGCCCCGATCTGGCAGAGTTCCTGGCGCGAGGCTGCTCTGCCGGGGGCTAGCCTTGCCCAGACTTGCCTTGCTTTTAGGCTGCCTCTCCAGGAAGGAGCAGGCAGCAGGAGCCTGGGAGTCGCCACTGGCGCCTTTCTTGCCTCAGCTCCAATCCTGCCTTGCCTTTGCACTTAGGTCCCAGTCCTCCTTAAGGAGAGCTTAGGGGCTGGTGGGTTGCACACTGCCAAGGGCTCCAGCAGTGAGAATTCTGTCAGAGGGAAGGGAAGGGCAACTGCAGGGCTCCTCCAGCGGTTGCTTGGCCGCCCAGATTCAGCGCCACACGGAGAGCACCAGGCTCCCAGGTCCCCTGGCTGGGGTTTTCAGCCCCGCACACACGGAGGCTGATTCCTTGGGTGCCCAGAAAGTGTATGACAGACGTAGGTTCCCTAGCACTCTCCTCCCCAGCAGAGACATGTGCAGGTGTTTGGGGCCTGATCCTGCGTGTCTGGGTTCCTGCCCACAGCCCCAACTCAGGGGAAGCAGCCCCTGAGGCAAGACCTGCTGGAGGAGCCCTGCGCCCCCGCCTGATAGGCGAGTGCACAGCCAGCAGGGAAGCGAGCCTCCTCGGGGGAAGAGGAGGCAGCAAGTCCCCGTCAAGCTGAAATCCCTGCTTACACGAAGCTAAGTGCGACTCCAGTACGGCAGATCTCTAGCTCTGTTCAGAGGCCCGATCTGGCAGAGTTCCTGGCACCAAGATGCTCTGCCATAGGCGAGCCTTGCGCAGACTTGCCTTGCTTTAAGGCTCCCTCCCCAGGAAGGAGCAGGCTGTGTGAGGCTCGGAAACGCCACTGGCGCCTTCCTGGCTTCAGCTCTACCCCTGCCTTGCCTTTGCACTTAGGTCCCAAGCGTCCTTGAGGAGGGCTTAGGGGCTGGTGGGTTGCACACTGCCAAGGGCTCCAGCAGTGAAAGCTCTGTCAGAGGGAAGCGAAGGGCAACAGCAGGGCTCCTTCAGCGGTTCCTTGGCCGCCCAGACAAAGCTCCGCACGGAGAGCACCAGGTTCCAAGGGCCCCTGGCTGGGTTTTGCATCCCCACACTCCCAGAGGCTGACTCCGTGGGTGCCTAGAAAGTGTGTGAGAGACGTAGGTTCCCTAGCACTCTCCTCCCCAGCAGAGACATGTGCAGGTGGTTGGGGCCTTATCCTGCGTGTCTGGGTTCCCGCCCACAGCCTCAACTCAGGGGAAGCAGCCCCTGAGGCAAGACCTGCTGGAGGAGCCCTGCGCGCCCGCCTGATAGGCGAGAGCACAGCCAGCAGTGTAGCGAGCCTCCTCGGGAGAAGAGGAGGCAGCCGAGCCCAGTCAAGAGGAAAGCCCTGCTTGCACGGAGCTAAGTGGGCCTCCAGTACGGCAGAGCTCTAGCTCTGCTCAGAGCCCCGATCTGGCAGAGTTTCTGGCGCGAGGCTGCTCGGCCGGGGGCTCGCCTTGCCCAGACTTGCCTTGCTTTTAGGCTCCCTCCCCAGGAAGGAGCTGTCTGAGCGAGCCTGGGAGACGCCACTGGTGCCTTCCTTGCCTCAGCTCCAATCCTGCCTTGCCTTTGCACATAGGTGCCAGGCGTCGTTGGGGAGGGCTTAGGGGGTGGTGGGTTGCACACTGCCAAGGGCTTCAGCAGTGAGAGCTCTGTCAGAGGGAAGGGAAGGGCAACTGCAGGGCTCCTCCAGCGGTTTCTAGGCCGCCTAGAATCAGCGCCGCACCGAGAGCACCAGGCTCCCAGGGCCCCTGGCTGGGGTTTTCAGCCCCGCACACACGGAGGCTGATTCCTTGGGTGCCCAGAAAGTGTATGACAGACGTAGGTTCCCTAGCACTCTCCTCCCCAGCAGAGACATGTGCAGGTGTTGGGGCCTGATCCTGCGTGTCTGGGTTCCTGCCCACAGCCCCAACTCAGGGGAAGCAGCCCCTGAGGCAAGACCTGCTGGAGGAGCCCTGCGCCCCGCCTGATAGGCGAGTGCACAGCCAGCAGGGAAGCGAGCCTCCTCGGGGGAAGAGGAGGCAGCCCAGCCCCGTCAAGTTGAAAGCCCTGCTTGCACGGAGCTAAGTGCGCCTCCAGTACGGCAGAGCTCTAGCTCTGCTCAGAGCCCCGATCTGGCAGAGTTCCTGGCGCGAGGCTGCTCTGCCGGGGCTAGCCTTGCCCAGACTTGCCTTGCTTTTAGGCTGCCTCTCCAGGAAGGAGCAGGCAGCAGGAGCCTGGGAGTCGCCACTGGCGCCTTTCTTGCCTCAGCTCCAATCCTGCCTTGCCTTTGCACTTAGGTCCCAGTCCTCCTTAAGGAGAGCTTAGGGGCTGGTGGGTTGCACACTGCCAAGGGCTCCAGCAGTGAGAATTCTGTCAGAGGGAAGGGAAGGGCAACTGCAGGGCTCCTCCAGCGGTTGCTTGGCCGCCCAGATTCAGCGCCACACGGAGAGCACCAGGCTCCCAGGGCCCCTGGCTGGGGTTTTCAGCCCCGCACACGGAGGCTGATTCCTTGGGTGCCCAGAAAGTGTATGACAGACGTAGGTTCCCTAGCACTCTCCTCCCCAGCAGAGACATGTGCAGGTGTTTGGGGCCTGATCCTGCGTGTCTGGGTTCCTGCCCACAGCCCCAACTCAGGGGAAGCAGCCCCTGAGGCAAGACCTGCTGGAGGAGCCCTGCGCCCCCGCCTGATAGGCGAGTGCACAGCCAGCAGGGAAGCGAGCCTCCTCGGGGAAGAGGAGGCAGCAAGTCCCCGTCAAGCTGAAATCCCTGCTTACACGAAGCTAAGTGCGACTCCAGTACGGCAGATCTCTAGCTCTGTTCAGAGGCCCGATCTGGCAGAGTTCCTGGCACCAAGATGCTCTGCCATAGGCGAGCCTTGCGCAGACTTGCCTTGCTTTAAGGCTCCCTCCCCAGGAAGGAGCAGGCTGTGTGAGGCTCGGAAACGCCACTGGCGCCTTCCTGGCTTCAGCTCTACCCCTGCCTTGCCTTTGCACTTAGGTCCCAAGCGTCCTTGAGGAGGGCTTAGGGGCTGGTGGGTTGCACACTGCCAAGGGCTCCAGCAGTGAAAGCTCTGTCAGAGGGAAGCGAAGGGCAACAGCAGGGCTCCTTCAGCGGTTCCTTGGCCGCCCAGACAAAGCTCCGCACGGAGAGCACCAGGTTCCAAGGGCCCCTGGCTGGGTTTTGCATCCCCACACTCCCAGAGGCTGACTCCGTGGGTGCCTAGAAAGTGTGTGAGAGACGTAGGTTCCCTAGCACTCTCCTCCCCAGCAGAGACATGTGCAGGTGGTTGGGGCCTTATCCTGCGTGTCTGGGTTCCCGCCCACAGCCTCAACTCAGGGGAAGCAGCCCCTGAGGCAAGACCTGCTGGAGGAGCCCTGCGCGCCCGCCTGATAGGCGAGAGCACAGCCAGCAGTGTAGCGAGCCTCCTCGGGAGAAGAGGAGGCAGCCGAGCCCAGTCAAGAGGAAAGCCCTGCTTGCACGGAGCTAAGTGGGCCTCCAGTACGGCAGAGCTCTAGCTCTGCTCAGAGCCCCGATCTGGCAGAGTTTCTGGCGCGAGGCTGCTCGGCCGGGGGCTCGCCTTGCCCAGACTTGCCTTGCTTTTAGGCTCCCTCCCCAGGAAGGAGCTGTCTGAGCGAGCCTGGGAGACGCCACTGGTGCCTTCCTTGCCTCAGCTCCAATCCTGCCTTGCCTTTGCACATAGGTGCCAGGCGTCGTTGGGGAGGGCTTAGGGGGTGGTGGGTTGCACACTGCCAAGGGCTTCAGCAGTGAGAGCTCTGTCAGAGGGAAGGGAAGGGCAACTGCAGGGCTCCTCCAGCGGTTTCTAGGCCGCCTAGAATCAGCGCCGCACCGAGAGCACCAGGCTCCCAGGGCCCCTGGCTGGGGTTTTCAGCCCCGCACACACGGAGGCTGATTCCTTGGGTGCCCAGAAAGTGTATGACAGACGTAGGTTCCCTAGCACTCTCCTCCCCAGCAGAGACATGTGCAGGTGTTGGGGCCTGATCCTGCGTGTCTGGGTTCCTGCCCACAGCCCCAACTCAGGGGAAGCAGCCCCTGAGGCAAGACCTGCTGGAGGAGCCCTGCGCCCCCCGCCTGATAGGCGAGTGCACAGCCAGCAGGGAAGCGAGCCTCCTCGGGGGAAGAGGAGGCAGCCCAGCCCGTCAAGTTGAAAGCCCTGCTTGCACGGAGCTAAGTGCGCCTCCAGTACGGCAGAGCTCTAGCTCTGCTCAGAGCCCCGATCTGGCAGAGTTCCTGGCGCGAGGCTGCTCTGCCGGGGGCTAGCCTTGCCCAGACTTGCCTTGCTTTTAGGCTGCCTCTCCAGGAAGGAGCAGGCAGCAGGAGCCTGGGAGTCGCCACTGGCGCCTTTCTTGCCTCAGCTCCAATCCTGCCTTGCCTTTGCACTTAGGTCCCAGTCCTCCTTAAGGAGAGCTTAGGGGCTGGTGGGTTGCACACTGCCAAGGGCTCCAGCAGTGAGAATTCTGTCAGAGGGAAGGGAAGGGCAACTGCAGGGCTCCTCCAGCGGTTGCTTGGCCGCCCAGATTCAGCGCCACACGGAGAGCACCAGGCTCCCAGGGCCCCTGGCTGGGGTTTTCAGCCCCGCACACACGGAGGCTGATTCCTTGGGTGCCCAGAAAGTGTATGACAGACGTAGGTTCCCTAGCACTCTCCTCCCCAGCAGAGACATGTGCAGGTGTTTGGGGCCTGATCCTGCGTGTCTGGGTTCCTGCCCACAGCCCCAACTCAGGGGAAGCAGCCCCTGAGGCAAGACCTGCTGGAGGAGCCCTGCGCCCCCGCCTGATAGGCGAGTGCACAGCCAGCAGGGAAGCGAGCCTCCTCGGGGAAAGAGGAGGCAGCAAGTCCCCGTCAAGCTGAAATCCCTGCTTACACGAAGCTAAGTGCGACTCCAGTACGGCAGATCTCTAGCTCTGTTCAGAGGCCCGATCTGGCAGAGTTCCTGGCACCAAGATGCTCTGCCATAGGCGAGCCTTGCGCAGACTTGCCTTGCTTTAAGGCTCCCTCCCCAGGAAGGAGCAGGCTGTGTGAGGCTCGGAAACGCCACTGGCGCCTTCCTGGCTTCAGCTCTACCCCTGCCTTGCCTTTGCACTTAGGTCCCAAGCGTCCTTGAGGAGGGCTTAGGGGCTGGTGGGTTGCACACTGCCAAGGGCTCCAGCAGTGAAAGCTCTGTCAGAGGGAAGCGAAGGGCAACAGCAGGGCTCCTTCAGCGGTTCCTTGGCCGCCCAGACAAAGCTCCGCACGGAGAGCACCAGGTTCCAAGGGCCCCTGGCTGGGTTTCATCCCCACACTCCCAGAGGCTGACTCCGTGGGTGCCTAGAAAGTGTGTGAGAGACGTAGGTTCCCTAGCACTCTCCTCCCCAGCAGAGACATGTGCAGGTGGTTGGGGCCTTATCCTGCGTGTCTGGGTTCCCGCCCACAGCCCAACTCAGGGGAAGCAGCCCCTGAGGCAAGACCTGCTGGAGGAGCCCTGCGCGCCCGCCTGATAGGCGAGAGCACAGCCAGCAGTGTAGCGAGCCTCCTCGGGAGAAGAGGAGGCAGCCGAGCCCAGTCAAGAGGAAAGCCCTGCTTGCACGGAGCTAAGTGGGCCTCCAGTACGGCAGAGCTCTAGCTCTGCTCAGAGCCCCGATCTGGCAGAGTTTCTGGCGCGAGGCTGCTCGGCCGGGGCTCGCCTTGCCCAGACTTGCCTTGCTTTTAGGCTCCCTCCCCAGGAAGGAGCTGTCTGAGCGAGCCTGGGAGACGCCACTGGTGCCTTCCTTGCCTCAGCTCCAATCCTGCCTTGCCTTTGCACATAGGTGCCAGGCGTTGGGGAGGGCTTAGGGGTGGTGGGTTGCACACTGCCAAGGGCTTCAGCAGTGAGAGCTCTGTCAGAGGGAAGGGAAGGGCAACTGCAGGGCTCCTCCAGCGGTTTCTAGGCCGCCTAGAATCAGCGCCGCACCGAGAGCACCAGGCTCCCAGGGCCCCTGGCTGGGGTTTTCAGCCCCGCACACACGGAGGCTGATTCCTTGGGTGCCCAGAAAGTGTATGACAGACGTAGGTTCCCTAGCACTCTCCTCCCCAGCAGAGACATGTGCAGGTGTTGGGGCCTGATCCTGCGTGTCTGGGTTCCTGCCCACAGCCCCAACTCAGGGGAAGCAGCCCCTGAGGCAAGACCTGCTGGAGGAGCCCTGCGCCCCCCGCCTGATAGGCGAGTGCACAGCCAGCAGGGAAGCGAGCCTCCTCGGGGGAAGAGGAGGCAGCCCAGCCCCGTCAAGTTGAAAGCCCTGCTTGCACGGAGCTAAGTGCGCCTCCAGTACGGCAGAGCTCTAGCTCTGCTCAGAGCCCCCGATCTGGCAGAGTTCCTGGCGCGAGGCTGCTCTGCCGGGGGGCCTTGCCCAGACTTGCCTTGCTTTTAGGCTCCCTCTCCAGGAAGGAGCAGGCAGCAGAGCCTGGGAGTCGCCACTGGCGCCTTTCTTGCCTCAGCTCCAATCCTGCCTTGCCTTTGCACTTAGGTCCTCCTTAAGGAGGCTTAGGGGCTGGTGGGTTGCACACTGCCAAGGGCTCCAGCAGTGAGAAGCTCTGTCAGAGGGAAGGGAAGGGCAACTGCAGGGCTCCTCCAGCGGTTGCTTGGCCGCCCAGATTCAGCGCCGCACGGAGAGCACCAGGCTCCCAGGGCCCCTGGCTGGGGTTTTCAGCCCCACACACGGAGGCTGATTCCTTGGGTGCCCAGAAAGTGTATGACAGACGTAGGTTCCCTAGCACTCTCCTCCCCAGCAGAGACATGTGCCGCTGAGGGGCTCCAGCACTGAGAGATGCAGAGCTGAGACTCAGCGTGCACCCAGAGCCAGCAGGCTGGCGACTCACTTGTGGTCTCCCATCATTTGCCTGAAATACATAGGTTCCCTAATGCTCTTCTCCCCAGCAGAGCTGTGTGCAGGTTGTTGGGGCCTGCCCCTGCGTGTCTGGGTTCCCGCCCACAACCCCAGCTCAGGGGAAGTAACCCCTGAGCCAAGACCTGCAGGAGGCGAGGTATGGCTCCGCCTGGAAGCCGAGTGCACAGGACAAGTGGAAGGGAGCCTCCTCCGGGGAAGAGGAGGCAGCCCAGTCGCCTGCTGCTGCAAGCCTTGCTGGGGTGGAGCCGAGTGCGCCTCCAGTATGGCAGAGCTCCAGCTCCGCTGAGAGCCCTGATCTGGCAGAGTTCCTTGCGCGAGGCTGCTCTGCCTGGGGCGAGCCTTGCCCAGACTTGCCTGGCTTCTAGACTTCCTGCCCAGGAAGGAGCAGTCTGCACGAGGTTGGGAGACGCCACTGGCACCTTCCTGGCCTCAGCTCTGCTCCTGCCTTGCCTTTGCACCTAGGCCCCAGGCGTTCTTGTGGTGGCTTAGGGGCCGGTGGCTTCCACACTGCCAAGGGCTCCAACAGTGAGAGCTCTGTTCGAGGGAAATGAAGGGTATATTTGGAATGCAATCGTTTATCAGATGTGAGACCCACACCTTCACCCTGAACCCTCACCCGAGCCCTTACCCTCGAACCCTTACTCACCTCACCCTCACTCACCTAACCCTAACCCTCACCCCCTCACCCTAACAAGTTGGGGGGCTGTTCTGCACACTGTAACCTTAACCCTTCCCTCACCCGACACCCTATCCACATCCTAACCCTAACCCACTTCATAGTCACGCCCTCAACCCTATACTTACCCTTGAAGTACGTACCTGCATCATCTTCGTTTTGGACACTTCCCATGCATAACAAAAGACAAGGTTGGAATGTTTCAAACATCGATCCAAGACCCATTATCCACATAAAAGGGATATAAATACTCTGATCACATCATTTAAATCTCTTGCATCACCAAAATACCTCTCCACCACGTATCCAATCGCCATTGATGGATCACATCTATCTCATACATTTTATAACTTAGCAATCAGATACGCACCCGTAATCTGGGTAATTATATACACAGGATATATTGATACCATAAATATTTCAACAAATTCCACTTTCTACGATGAGTTCAATCTTCACAAAAGTAGGATGAACGGCACCTGTTTCCACTAGGATCCATAGCATTGCACAAAGTGACAGTGAGCGTGAAAATCTTAATGATGACCACCGGAAAGAAGGTCAGCACGGCTGATATCACAGATTTTTCAGTGTTCCAATACGACTTCTACCCAAATCCATAAAGAAAGACATATGCATAGGAAACTACAAATTGAAAGCAAGTCTATTGAGATAAATATTGGACATCAATTGTATGAATCTTTAAGGCATAACTGCAGACATTCTTCAGACATTCTTCAAATTCATAGAATGACAACAAAGTATGGCTACGTACAATCCATTCGGTTTTATAAACCACTCATGAATAACCTCACAAGCCATTGAAAACCAGATGACACTTTCAAATAGCTTTGATCTACAAACAAGGCTGTAAGACAGAAAGTTAAAATCGAAATACATGAACTAAATCCTCAATAGATATGAAAACATCCCTTGGTAGTGAAGTCGATTCACATTAGTTATTAGGGCTTTCATGCACAGATCCACGGGGCATATACAGAACCATTCCTCCAACAAAACTGAAGAATGACTTTAAAATCGCAAACAAAACATGAGTATATGTGTTCACACACTTCATGGAGCAAGGGTTTCTTCGATCTGAAAACTGGCGTCGATGAAGGACTGTGTGAAGAAGACTTCAAAGTCTATTTGGCAAACACAGCCTACGTTGGCTATATTTAGTCCTCAGATGAATGGAATGTCATGAGTACTGGGCGTTTCAAAGAAGCAGCCTGTGAAGCTCTGGACGCTTATTGGGATGCGTGGTATACCACATTCACACGTTTCAGTAGCATTGGTGCAAAAACGATACACTTCTCAGGGGAAGCTTCTACATGGACTCTTGGGATCAGAGCTCTAACTCATACACACACATACTTTTCCTTTGAAAATGATCCTGCATGATAAGCAAACAAAACACTGGATGAACACCTAGACGGTGAGCTCTGTACTAAATGATTTGAAAGCCAGTAGATGGAATGAGCTGATGAGGAAGACTACAAACGAGTCATCTTCTTCAACTTGGTCAAACTGCTCATAGTCATACAAGTGAATGAAAAGTGGAGCCTGTTGTCATTCAATCTGTTGAAAAGAAAGAGAATAATACAACAAATTAGCAAATCTTATTTTCTTCATAAACATTATATTATTTCTGCACAGCTTTCTTACTGGCATGAATAGAATATCTGCAATAATCACTTGTCACAGTGAAATGGATTCACATTCGATATCGATTCACATCTAGAATTGATGCCATAGCTGTTTGATACTATTGCTTGAGTGAATGCAACTTATGTGACTTCACAAACTACAAACACGACTAACATAATAGGTATTAAAAAACCTTGAGTGACATGAGCGTGAAGACTTAGTAGAGTTGCTCTCAAGAATCATGATACTATTCTTCACTCCAGCCATAGGACTGGAATCTGTACATTAACACCCCTGCAAAAGAAACGGGAAGGATAGAATAATAATAAAGGAACTTCATAACTATATTCCTACTGTCAACATTCAACACTATGTTTTTTTCAACTGACTTTCATATTTGGTCTACTGTAACCTCTTCTGTGTTCATTTTATGCTAAACTTATTGCCAACAGTAAAATTACCATATGAGCTCTAATGAATTTTTTTACTTGCAAAGCTAGTGATAGAACCAAAGGCCAATATCTACATCAAACAGGAGGAATGGAATGGAAACTGTAAACAATTTTATGGAATAGCATTTCCGTGCTCCTATTCAGTCAAACGGACATTCAAAAGGATGTGATTTTTCTGAAAGTTTATTTCGGAAACTTGGAAGTGGATGACTGCAAACAATAAAACGAATAATATATTGATACATAATACGAATAATATACAGTGGGTCATTCTTTTTTCTATTCTGCCACAGCTAACTGACTGGAAGTCAGTTGTCGTAACTACTACTAACAGAAGACCCTCACCGATGAGTGAAGATATATAGGAAAATCCATAATAGATCTAAAAACCGTCAAAGATAAAATGGTCATGAAAAAATACAGTGACAGTTTAGTTGGTATAAGAAACAGGATGATTATGAAAGCAAAGCCAACAATCATGGATAGGCCATGGAAGCCGTGGCTGTCACGAGTGTTGACTTGTATCCTTCATCTGAGGTTGTTAAAAGTGCGTGGTAAAATCCAGAGGTTTGCAGCAGTGGTAACCTCCTGAGCAGACTGAAATCCAAAGGGTTTCCAGAATATCCTGACGATTTCCATCTACTAGGCTGTGGTGAGCTCAAGCAATACATACTCCAGAGGACAGAAGACAGACGTCTACTGCACTTAGGGAGAAAGGGAATGTTGCTGCTCGCCTAGTACAAGTGTAGAAGCAACACCTCGGTGATTCGATCTTTAAAGACTCCATACATATGAGAAAGACTGGTATGAATAATCCTTCAGAAGCGCCTTCTCAGACCTCCTCCCATCATAAGCACAAGCATAATGAAAACACTGAGTTTTCATGGGCTCACGCAAAATTAGACTCACTTATGACTTTGCTTTGAGAAGAGTTGAACTACTCATTGTTTAAGAGAAATGACCCTTTCTTCTCTGAAGACTTGTGAATCATTCATAGGGTGTGGTGAATAAACTACTTAAGGATCTAATCCATAAAAATGCGATAGGCTAAGCACAGAGATGTTTTTCTCCCTTTCTCAAAGGATGGAACATTTTGTATTTGCACTGACTTTATGTCTTGACTTCATGTACAATTAGATATTGATTTTTTTAGTTGACATACAATAGGACTAAAAATATCGATATAATACTGATAACTCATGTTGGTATGTGTGGTTGTCACATAGGATTCACAGGAGATTTAGATTCACAGTTGTCAACGTAAAGGATGAATGCTATTTAGCTTCTTCGTGACTCTAGACCACGAATGAAGAGTTTTCCTCAACATATTTCACTGAGGGAAATACAAGGATGATAGGCATAATACTATGCTTCGACTCACGGATATCGAAGCATTGTTCACAAATACAGATCTGATTTTCGAAAATCAGGGTTCTTTCAGTGTCCTTGAACAGCATTTGTTTTTCTGGATACAGAAGAAAAAACTCATGAGTATCAAACTGGTTCCCAGAAAACATGTGTATGAATTGTTATCTTCCTGAACCAGGGATCAAACCCACATCACTTCCACCTCCTGCACTGGTAGGCAGAGTATTTCTTGATCAACTGCGCCACCTGGGAATCGACATACATTTCAAGGACCACTGCCATCAGCTTCTACTGTTCATGACCAAACTAGGAGAAACAACATTGGAAGAAGGACTCATAAGGGTACTCATAGGAAGTACTCCATAAGTCAAGGAACCGTTCTACTGGGTCCTCTCGTTATTACTGGGACAAGTCAGTTCCTCCGATGATGATGGTATAACTGAAAAATTATTACAAATGCATGGGATGCGATGTCTACATGATAAATGTGTTCCTCTTATACTATTGCTTCAGGGATGTCTACTTCCGCATGAACGACTGCACTA
>NW_017216431.1:0-13199 GCF_001704415.2 Capra hircus
CCGGAATCTGAGGATTCCTCTCCAGTGCTGACATGGATCTGGTACTTCTAGAGTCTCCCCAGGGAGTCAGTCTCGTCAGATGGGGGCATGCACTTGGCTTTCCTGCCGAGCTGTAGGCAGCAGTGTCACGCTTCCCTTCGCGTGGATCAAGGGATCTGTGGCTTTCCCTCGAGGCTTTCCCACGAGGTTCCCAGGCTTTCCCACGAGGCTTTCCCACAGGGGCTGTCCCACGTGCCACCGTGGTGTGAGTCGATCCTCGGCTTGAAAGTCGAGGCAGTGCAGGGAAAACAGGTTTCCCTTGAATGGACGGAGACATCTGGGGACTCTGGGAATGGTGCACGACCCTGGAATTCCTCTCGCCTTTCCTGTGGAGAGCGCCTCCTCTTGGATGCGACGGGAAACCCGGGAATTCTTTCCCGACCACGCAGGGAAAGGATCCCTCCTCTCGAGCTAGGAGGCGAAACGGGCTCCTCTGGATGTGGGCGGGACTCTCGTGCTTCCTCTCGAGTGGAGACGGGTATGTGGGGGAACTTCTTTGAGTTGCAGCAAGGTGTGAAGGACCCTTTGGAAGTTCCAGAGTTAGGTGTGATTAGCCTCGAGACGCCTCAGCGGAAATGGGCCTCATCTCGCCTGGAGGGAGAACCTCCTGGATTTTCTCGAGTTGCGGCAGGTGCTCTCGACTTACGACGGGGACCTCAGGGACCCGCTCTGGTGGCCTCAGGAAAGGCCCCATGCGAGTTGCTCGGGGGCCTCTCAGGATTCCTCTCCGTCAATGCCGGGCCTAAGACCTGTTGTGGAGTCGTTTGCCGGAACTGAGGATTCCTCTCCAGTGCTGACATGGATCTTGGGGTACTTCTGGAGTCTCCCAGGGGAGTCAGTCCTCGTCTCGAGTGGGGGCATGCACGTGCCTTTCCTCCCGAGCTGTAGCAGCAGTGTCATTTTCCTTCGCGTGGATCAAGGGGATCTGTGGCTTTCCCTCGCTTCCACGAGGCTTTCCCACGAGGCTTTCCCACAGGGCTGTCCCACGTGCACCGTGGTGTGAGTCGATCCTCGGCTTGAAAGTCGAGGCAGTGCAGGGAAAACAGTTTCCCTGAATAATGAGACATCTGGGGGACTCTGGAATGGTGGCACGACCCTGGAGTTCCTCTCGCCTTTCCTGTGGAGAGCGCCTCCTCTTGAATGCGGGGAACGCCGGGAATACTTGACCGACCACGCAGGAAAGGATCCCTCCTCTCGAGCTAGGAGCAGAACGGGGCTCCTCTGGATGTGGGCGGGACTGTCGTGCTTCCTCTCGAGTGGAGATGGTATGTCGGGGAACTTCTTGAGTTGCAGCAAGGGTGTGAAGGACCCTTTGGAAGTTCCAGAGGTTAGTTTTGATTAGCTTCGAGACGCCTCATTGGAAATGGGCCTCATCTCGCCTGAGGGACAACCTCCTGGATTTTCTCGGGTTGCGGCAGGTGCTCTCGACTTGCGACGGGGACCTCAGGGACCCGCTCTGGTGGCCTCAGGAACGGTCAGTCCCCATGCGAGTTGCTCGGGGGCCTCTCGGATTCGTCTCCCGTCGATGCCGGGGCCTAAGACCTTGTGTGGAGTCGTTGCTGGAACCTGAGGATTCCCCTCCAGTGCTGACATGGATCTTGGGGAACCTCTGGAGTCTCCCCAGGGGAGTCAGTCCTCGTCTCGTGTGGGGGCATGCACATGGGCTTTCCTCTCGAACTGTAGCAGCAGTGTCGCGCTTCCCTTCGCGTGGATCAAGGGATCTGTGGCTTTCCCTCGAGGCTTTCCCACGAGGCTTTCCCACAAGGCTGTCCCACGTGCCACTGTGGTGTGAATCGATCCTCGGCTTGAAATTCGAGGCAGTGCAGGGAAAACAGGTTTCCCAGGAATGGACTGAGACATCTGGGAACTCTGGAATGGTGGCACGACCCTGGATTTCCTCTCGCCTTTCCTGTGGAGAACGCCTCCTTTCAGATGCGTGGGAACGCCAGGAATCCTTTCCCGACGACACAGGGAGAGAATCAATCCTCTCGAGCTATGAGGCGGAAACGGGGCTCCTCTGGATGTGGGCGGGACTCTCGTGTTTCCTCTCGAGTGAAGACGGGTATGTCGGGGAACTTCTTGAGTTGCAGCAAGGGTGTGAAGTACCTTTGGAAGTTCCAGAGGTTAGGTGTGATTAGCCTCGAGACGCCTCAGCGAAATGGGCCTCATCTCGCCTGAAGGGAGAACCTCCTGATTTCTCGAGTTGCGGCAGGTGCTTTCCACGTAGGACGGGGACACAGGGACAAGCTCTGGTGGCCTCAGGGAAGGCCAGTCCCCATGCGAGTTGCTCGGGGGCCTCTTAGGATTCCTCTCCCGTTGATGCCGGGGCCTAAGTCCTTGTGTGGAGTCGTTGCCAGAATCTGAGGATTCCTCTCCAGTGCTGACATGGATTTAGGGTACTTCTAGAGTCTCCCCATGGGAGTCAGTCCTCGTCAGATTGGGGGCATGCACTTGGGCTTTCCTTCCAGCTGTAGAGCAGTGTCACGCTTCCCTTCGCGTGGATCAAGGGATCTGTGGCTTTCCCTCGAGGCTTTCCCACGAGGCTTTCCCACGAGGCTTTCCCACAGGGCTGTCCCACGTGCCACCGTGGTGTGAGTCGATCCTCGGCTTGAAAGCCGAGGCAGTGCAGGGAAGAGAGGTTTCCCTGGAATGCACGGAGACATCTGGGGGACTCTGGGAATGGTGTCACGACCCTGGAATTCCTCTCGCCTTTCCTGTGGAGAGCGCCTCCTCTTGGGATGCGACGGGAACGCGGGAAATTTTTCCCGATCACGCAGGGAAAGGATCCCTCCTCTCAAGCTAGGAGGCGGAAACGGTGCTCCTCTGGATGTGGGCGGGACTCTCGTGCTTCCTCTGGAGTGGAGACGGTATGTGGGGGAACTTCTTGAGTTGCAGCAAGGGTGTGAAGGACCCTTTGAAAGTTCCAGAGGTTAGGTGTGATTAGCCTCGAGACGCCTCAGCGGAAATGGGCCTCATCTCGCCTGGAGGGGAGAACCTCCTGGATTTTCTCGAGTTGCGGCAGGTGCTCTAGACTTACGACGGGACTTCAGGGACCCGCTCTGTGGCCTCAGTTAAGGTCTCTCCCCATGCGAGTTGCTCGGGGCCTCTCGGGATTCCTCTCCGTCAATGTCGGGGCCTAAGACCTTGTGTGGAGTCGCTGCCGGAACCTGAGGATTCCTCTCCAGTGCTGACATGGATCTTGGGGTACTTCTGGAGTATCCCCTGAGGAGTGAGTCTTCGTCTCGTGTGGAGGCATGCACTTCTGCTTTCCTCCCGAGCTGTAGCAGCAATATCATGCTTCCCGTCGGAGGATCATGGGATCAGTGGCTTTCCCTCGGTGCTTTCCCACGAGGCTTTCCCATGAGGCTTTCCCTCAGGCTGTCCCACGTGCCACCGTGGTGTGAGTCAATCCTCGGCTTGAAAGTCGAGGCAGTGCAGGGAAAACAGGGTTTCCTGGAATGGACTGAGACATCTGGGGACTCTGGGAATCGTGACACGACCGTGGAGTTCCTCTGGCCTTTCCTGTGCAGAGCGCCTCCACTTGAGATGCGACGGGAACGCCGGGAACTCTTTCCCGACCACGCAGGGAAAGGATCCCTCCTCTCTAGCTATGAGGCGGAAACGGGGCTCCTCTGGATGTGGGCGGACTCTCGTGCTTCGTCTCGAGTGGAGACGGGTATGTCGGGAAACTTCTTGAGTTGCAGCAAGGGTGTGAAGGACCCTTTGGAAGTTCCAGATATTAGGTGTGATTATCCTCGAGACGCCTCAGCGGAAATGGGCCTCATCTCGCCTGGAGGGGAGAACTCCTGGATTTTCTCGAGTTGTTGCAGGTGCTCTCAACTTAAGACGGGACCTCAGGGACCGCTCTGGTGGCCTCAGGAAAGGCCAGTCCCCAAGCGAGTTGCTCTGGAGCCTCTCGGGATTCCTCTCCCGTCGATGCCGGGGCCTAAGACCTTTTTGGAGTCGGGGCCAACCCTGAGGATGCCTCTCCATTGCTGACATGAATCTTTCCGTACTTCTGGAGTCTCGCCAGGGGAGTCATTCTCATCTCGTGTGGGGCATGCACCTGCCATTTCCTCACGAGCTGTAGCAGCAGTGTCACGCTTGCTGACGTGTGGATCAAGGGATCTGTCGCTTTCCATTGAGGCTTTCCCACGAGGCTTTCCAACAGGGCTGTCCCACGTGCCACGGTGGTGTGAGTCGATCCTCGGCGTGGACGTCGAGGCAGTGCAGGGAAAACAGGTTCTTCCTGAATGGACTTAGACATCTGGGGGACTCTTAGAATGCTGGCAAGGCCCTGGAGTTCCTCTCGTCTTTCCTGTTGAAAGCCCTCCTCTTGATATGCGACGCGAAGGCCTGGAATTCTTTCCCGAAGACGAAGGGAAAGGATCCCTCTTCTCGAGCTACGAGGCGGAAACGGGGCTCCACTGGATGTGGGCGGGACCCCTCGTCCTTCCTCTCGAGTGGAGATGGGTATGTCGGAGAACTTCTTGACTTGCAGCAAGGGTGTGAAGGACCCTTTGGAAGTTCCAGAGGTTAGTTGTGATTAGCCTCGAGACGCCTCAGCGGAAATGGCCTCATCTCGCCTGGAGGGAGAACCTCCTGGATTTTCTCCAGTTGCGGCAGGTGCTCTCGAGTTTCGACAGAGACCTCAGGGACCGCTCTGGTGACCTCAGGAAAGGCCAGTCCCCATGCGAGGTGCTAGGGCCCTCTCAGGATTCCTCTCCTGTCGATGCCGGGCCTAAGTCCTTGTGTGGAGTCGGACCGGAACCTGAGGATTGCTCTCCAGTGCTGACATGGATCTTGGCGTACTTCTGGAGTCTCCCAAGTGGCGTCAGTCCTCGGCTCGAGTGGGGTCATGCACGTGCGCTTTCCTCCTGAGCGGTAGCAGCAGTGTCTCGCTTCCGTCCGTGGATCAAGGGATCTGTGGCTTTCCCTCGAGTCTTCCCATGAGGCTTTCTCTCAGGGCTATTCCACTTGCCACATGGTGTGATCGATCCTCGGCGTGAAAGTCGAACCAGTGCAGGGAAACAGGAACCTCCTTCCCCACAGTAGGGGGTACACTGTCCCCTTGGTCGGGTATCTCCAGGGCACTCGCGCTGGGGGTTGCCCGTGGATATTCGGGCCTCAGGCTCCACGTGAGAAAAGCCCCAAATGGCATTAGCTGCCAGTCCAGACGCTGGCCCCTCAGGTCTCTGTCCGGAGCCTTGGGCTCCAGGCAACTCAAAGCCTCGGGTGGCACTCTGGGACTGCTGTAGGGAATGGACGCCAAGAGCCCACGAGGAGTTGGGGAGGGGCAGGGGGAAACAGAGGCGAGGACAGCGAGGGATCTAGGTGGAGGCGCTGGAGAGAGCGTCTGGTGTCCCAGAATGCCTCAGAGGAGCCAGAGGGGGACAGTCGAGGCCCAGGGACCTGTGGAATGTGAAAAGGCGGGAAATCCCAGAGCAAGGCAGGCTGGGAAAGGGGGCGTTGGTGGCCAATTCAAAGGACCTAGGGGCGTTTCCTGGCGGTGAGCTCCCTTGGCACTGCTGAGGGCCCTGATTGATCCACCCGGGATTGATCCCACCCCCGCTGAGAGGGAGGGCCACAAACCAAAGCCCGAACTGCCCGCCACCCCAACGGGATCTTGGCGGTCCGGGCACAGCCGTGCCGGGAAAAGCCCACTCACTCCACGGGACTCCGTCCAGGGTCTCTGCTTGGAAAGAGGCCAGGGCGGCCCCCTCCATCTACCCACCCAACCTTATTGACGTCAATGGGGCGGAGCCGCCTCCCGCTTTCCAGAGTCCTGAGCTGCTGGGTCCCACCCACTCGCCAGCAGTCTGCAGCATGCCCGTGTGCCTCTCCCACCATGGCTTCGTCCGGCTCCTCCAGCACCTCAAGCAGTACGTTTGCCCTCGGTCCCTGTGTCGGATCACATCTCAGGGGATTTGCAGGTGGCCTGGGCAAGGCTCTCGGCCAACGTGTTGACCCCCTCCCACCCGAGAACGGCGGGGACCCATCGGCCAGGCCCGGGTTCCGAGGCGTCAGGTGTGCCCAAATTCGGAGGGCCTGGCATCGTTCGTTCATCTTGCTCCTTTGGCACACGCATGGCTTCTCCGTTCTCTTTTCTGGAAGACAGTGTTGTTTCAGGGGGAGTGCTGCGGGGGGCGGGGCCGGGGTTGGGTGGTGGTGGGAGCAGGTGCTGTGCTGGGATGAGCCCTTTATCCTCATATCTTCCTGTGGGAATGGGAGTCGGGAGCTCTGTGGCCTTGCTGCCTTTAGTGCTTCCTCTGCGCAGGGGCCTAGTGGCTTCTGCCTTTTGTCAGGCGTTACGGGGTTTGGGCTTCGCTTTGGTGGCTTGGCCTTTGCCTTGGCCTGGGCCTTGGCCTTGCCTTGGCGTTGCCCTTGCCCTTGCCTTGGCCTTGGGCTGGCCTTGCCTTGCCCTTGAATTTGAACTTGACCTTGACCTTGACCTTGACTTGAACTTGACTTAGAACTTAACTTAACCTTGAACTTGACCTGACTTGACTTGACCTTGAAGTTGACGCTTGACTTGACTTGACCTTGAACTTGACCTTGACCTTGAACCTGAACTTGAACTTGACCTTTACCATGAACTTGACTTGACCTTGACCTTGAACTTCAACTTGACTTGAACTTGAACTTGACCTTGACCTTGACCAACAACGGGAGACCTCGAGATTTGCTCAGAGCACCGGAGGTCCAGAAGCAGGGCCCTGTATCTCCCCTTCCTTTGTGATCATTGCAAAGACATTCTAGCTGATAGCGGGAGTGCCCTGAAGAAGCAAGCAGTGGGAGTGTGTTTGACACGACTGTGTGCCTTCCTGGCCTCATCTCCACAAGGGGCCTTTCCTCTCGAAGTAGGCCCCATGTCCCTTGGGGAGGGTGTCATGCCTCTTTTCTCCTCACTGCCAAAGGGTGGAGCCAAGCTCGCTCTGTCAGAGGTACAAAAACAGCAATTGAATGGATTTTCAAGCTCTTGCTAGGCTGCACCCTTTCAGGGCCCACTTTACTGAAACAGGTGCTCTGTGGCCCCTGGTTGGGTATGCAGGTTCACAAACAGGGTGAGATCCTGTCCAAGCCAAGAATTTTCCTGAAAGACCTAGGCTCACTAGAGCTCTCCTCCAGAGCAAAGGGATAGAGGAGATGTATGGAGGAGTCTTTGCCTTTCCCTGTGAGTGTGGGGCTACTCCTACAGCCCAGCTCAGAGATAACTGCCTCTAAGAAAGGAATGGCAAGAAGCGCTATTCTTGGAGGTTGGACAGGGAGTTCGCAGCATGTGGGGAAAGAAAGACTTCTTCGGGGAAGAGAGGCAACCACGGGGTGTGTTTGCAAGCCTCTATTTGGAAGGAACGGGTTTGCTTATACAACTCAAGACCTCCAGATCTGCTCAGAGGACTGAAGTTCCAGAGACAGGGCATGTATCTCCCTTCCTTTGAGATCCTTGCAAAGACATTCTAGCAGATCGTGGGAGTGCCCATGAAGAAGCAAGCAGCGGGAGTGTGCTTGACATCACTGGCTGCCTACTGGGCTCAGCTCCTCAAGGGCCTTTCTCTCCTGGTAGGCCCTATGTCCCCTTTGGGAGAGGGTTGTGCCCTCTTCCTCCACACTGCCAAAGGGTGAGGTGGAGCAAACTCGTTCTCTCGAGGTAAAAAAAAAAAGACAAATTGGATGGATTTTTAAGCTCTTGCTATGCTGCACCCTCCAGGACCCACTCGAGCAAAACAGGTGCCCTGTGGCCCCTAGGTCGGGTATGCAGGTTCACACACCGGGTGTGATCCCGTCAAAGCCAAGAATTTTCTGACAGACCTAGGCTCACTAGAGCTCTCCTCCAGAGGAAAGGGGACAGAAAAGACGTGTGTGTGGAGGTGGCTCTGCCTTTCCAGGTCCAATCTCAGGGATAACTGCCCCTAAGAAAGGACCTGCTGCTACTGCTGCTGCTAAGTTGCTTCAGTCGTGTTCGACTCTGTGCGACGCCATAGACGGTAGCCCACTAGGCTCCCCCGTCCCTGGATTCTCCAGGCAAGAACAGTAAGTGGGTTGCCATTGCTTCTCCATGCATGAAAGTGAAAATGAAAGTGCAGTCGCTCAGTCGTGTCCGACCCTCAGCGACCCACGGACTGCAGCCTACCAGGCTTCTCCGTCCATAGGATTTTCTGAAAGGAACTGCAAGAAGCGCTTTTCCAGGAGGCTGGGAAGGGAGTTCGCAGATGTGGGAAAGAGAGCTCCTTCGGGAAGAATAGGCGGCCACTTGTTTTGTGTTGCAAACCTCTATTTGGAAGGAACAGGTTAGCTTATACAAGGGAGACCTCCAGATCTGCTCAGAGGACCGAAGTTGCAGAGGCAGGTCGGTGTAATTTCCCTTCACTTTGCGATCCTTGCAAAGACATTCCTTGCTGATAGATGATTCAGCAAGGGCCTTTGAGACTGTTGTTTTCTTTCCTAGGTTCAAAAGATTCCTTCAGTTCCTAATATAGATATCCTAGAAATTATGTGACATCCGTGAAAATCTGATATGTCCTGGTCAAATGCTGTCAGTTATAATTCCAGTTATCATATTAAAGCATTTCAAGTCGCAGCAGTGACCAGATTACATTGTCAATTTCTATTTAATCAGGTTTTAACCATGTCCTCTATGGTTTCACACTGATGCCTTTGCAGAAATACTGCTACTTCAAGATATATGGAATATACTTTTTTTAAGCTTACCGATAATTTGTTTGTTTGTTTGTTTGTCTTCTGGTAAGCTGGTAGCAGATGGAATTTAGTCTCCTCTCTAGGTTAAGAGAACAAAGTTTTCTTAGAATGCAATTTTTGATAACAGACTATGAATTTCTTTACCTTTCATTGATTTATAATTGTTTTCATCATCTGTTTTTTTACTTCGGTAAAGTAAATAAGCCTTATTTAAGATTTTGGTACATGTTGGATGGACTAAGCTTTCCCCACTCTTGCAAGTTCCTTAACCCTTCAGATTCTTCTCGTGGGACCAAGATCTCACTTTCCTCCAGAGGGACAATCAAGCTTTTATTAGTTGATCTGCCCTGACATCAGAGTCCATTTGAGCACGAGTTGGCATATAATTTAGGCATGAAACTATGACTACATAAGAAAAGGTGATTTTATGACTCAGGGATGGCCATGATATGCCTTGCACTTCAGAGAAAATGGGTTAAAATGATTTTTTTTTCTTCAAAACTGCACAGCCAGTTCTTTCAGCATATGCAATTGAAAACATCTAGTCATTAGGTCAGTTTTCATTCCAATCCCAAAGAAAGGCAATGACAAAAATATTCAAGGTGCTGCACAATTGCACTCATCTCACACACTAGTAAAGTAATGCTCAAAATTCTCCAAGTTCACATGAACTGTGAACTTCCAAATGTTCAAGAGGGATTTAAAAAATGCAGAGAAACCAGAGATCAAACTGCAACATCCACTGGATCATTCAAAAAGCAAGAGAGTTCCAGAAAAAAAGACATCTATTTCTGCTTTATTGACTATGCCAAAGCCTTTGACTGTGTGGATCACAATAAACTGGGAAAAATTCTGAAAGAGATGGGAATACCAGACCACCTGACCTGTCTCTTGAGAAACCTGTATGCAGGTCAGGAAGAAACAGTTCGAACTGGACATGGAACAACAGACTGGTTCTTAATAGGAAAAGAATATGTCAAGGCTGTATATTGTCAGCCTGCTTATTTAACTTATATGCAGAGTACATCATGAGAAACACTGGGCTGGAGAAGCACACGCTGGAATCCAGATTGCTGGAGAGAATATCAATAATCTCAGATATGCAGATGACACCACCTTATGGCAGAAAGTGAAGAAGAACTAAAGAGTCTCCTGATGAAAGTGAAAGAGGAGAGTGAAAAAGTTAGCTTAAAGCTCAGCATTCAGAAAACTAAAATCATTGCATCCAGTCTCATCACTTCATGGCAAATAGATGGGAAAACATTGGAAACAGCAGCGGACTATTTTTGGGGGCTTGGAAATCACTGCAGGTGATGGCTGCCTCCATGAACTTAAAACATATTTATGACTTGGAAGAAAAGTGATGACCAAATAGACAGCATATTAAAAGCCGAGACGTTGCTTGGCAACAAAGATCCATCCAGTCAAGGCTATGGTTTTTCCATATGTCATGGATGGATATGAAAGATGTACTATAAAGAAAGTGACAGCTGAAAATTGGATGCTTTTGAACTGTGGTGTTGGAGAAGATGCTTGTAGGTCGCTAGACTACAAGGAGACACAACCACTCCATCCTAAAGGAAATCAGGTCTGAATATACATTGGAAGGACTAATACTGAACCTGAAACTCCAATACTTGGCACTTGATGTGAAGAGCTGACTCACTTGGAAGTTGCTTTGATTTGCCTGTGAGTGTGGGAGCCCTCCTGGGCAAAGGGCCTCAGGGGTCATTGCCACTGAATCACGACCTCCAAGCAAGCGCATTCCAGCTGTGTGACATTCAGGAAGCAGGAGACTGGGAAAACTATCTTCCTTAGAGGAAGGAAAGTCATCCACAGAGAGTGTGTTTTCAGGCCTCTCTTTGCAGCAAGTGTTTTGCTTCTCAGACATCAGAGCTGCAGGCTTGCTCTGAGGGCCTCAATTGCAGAGTCAGGGCTGTGTGTCTCACTGCACTTTCCAAGCATTGCAGACACATTCCTAGGTTGGAGCAGTGCTTCCCATGAGAAAGAAGCCTCGGAGTGTGTCTGAGCGGGCTGAGTGCCATGCTAGGGTCACCTAGTCGAGGGCACCTTGCACATCCAATGGGCCCCAGCGAGTAGCTATGGACCGGCCCTTCGGTTGAGACATCCAAAGCAGGGAACAAGCTAGCTCTGTCAGAAGAGGAAACAGCAATGGGATGGATTTCAAGCAGTTGCTAAGTCACACCACGTTAGGGCCTCCGGGAAAGAAATGCAAATTTTGGCCTCTAGGCCCAGTATCCAGATGTGTGCACAGGATATTTTCCCCACAGGACCAAGAATGTTCCAGACAGACCTAAGCTCACTAGCTCTCTCCTGCAGAGGAAATGAAATATTGTTGCTGAACACGAAAGATGCTGGGGATTCTTGGCTTATGGAGGAGAAGAATTCAATCCAGGGCCCAAGACCGAGGCTTGATTGCTCAGAGCTTTTGTGCATAGAGTTTTATTAAAGGATAAAGGAGATAGAGAAAGCTTCTGACAGAGACATTACAAGGGGCAGAAAGCGTACCCCTTGCTAGTGTTAGTAATGGAGTTATATACTCTCCAATAAGTTATGACAACGAACAAAAGAATGTCTGGAGGTTGTAAAGACTCACTAGACCTACTCCCATAATTGACATTTTAAGATAACAGGATTAGCCAGAAGGTTTTTTCCAGAGACCGTCCTCAAGAAGGATGCATGATTGTTATATAATCCTAAGGAAAGTAGAGGGAAAAACAGTTTGTCCTTCCTTCCTCCTTGAGAATTCTAGACCCCTCTCTCCTTGGGGACCCTTGAACTTCTTATAAACCTGCCTTGGCAATGACTCTCTCAGAAACATGATTGAACAGCCGTTTGGAGCTTCCTTTGACTTTCCCTGGGAGGGAGGGAGCCCTCCCTGAGCACAGGGCCTCAGGGGCCATGGCCAATGAAAAATAATCTCCCAGCAAGTGCTTTTCAGCCCTGTGTGACTCTCAGCCCACAGGAGGCTGAGAAAACTCTCTTCCTTGGAGGAAGGAAAGGCAGCCCAAGAGTGTGTTTTCAGGCCTGTATCTTGCAGCAAGTGTTTGGCTTGTTAGACAGAAGACCTGCAGGCCTGTTCCAACAGACTCAATTCCAGAATCAGGGCCTTGTGTCTCCCTGCAGTTTCCTGGCCTTGCAAACACATTCCTAGGTGAGAGCAGTCCTGCCCATGGGGAAGCAGGCTGCGGGAGTGTGTCTGAGGGGCCAGGTGTCATGCTGGGGTCACCTGGTCGAGGGCACCTTGCACCTCCAATGGACCCCAGGCAAGGAGTTGCAGGCCACCACCTTGCTTCTGAAATCCCAAAATGGGGAGCAAAGCTCGCTCTGTCAGAGGGAAGAAAACAGCAACAGGATGGATTTTCAAGCAGTTGCTAGGCTGTACTGCGTTAGGGCTCCAAGGAAGGAAAATGCGAATTTTAGCCCCTACGACTGGTATCCAGGTGGGCTCCCAGGATGATTTCCCCGCAGGATCCAAGAACGTTCCAGACAGACCTGGGCTCACTAGCTCCCTCCTGCAGAGGAAACATGAGAGAACAGCTGTTTGGAGGTTGCTTTGACTTCCCCTGGGAGGGTAGGATCCCTCCCTGGGTGCAGGGCCTCAGGGGCCATTGCCGCTGAGAAATGCCCTCTAAGCCAGACCTTTGCAGCCTTGTATGACTCAGCACGGAGGAGACTGGAAAAGCTCTCTTCCTTGGAGGAAGGAAAGGCAGCCCCAGAGAGTGTGTTTTCACACCTGTATCTTGCAGCAAGTGTTTGGCGTCTCAGACGTCAGACCTCCAGGCCTGCTCCAACGGCCTCAGTTCCAGAGTCAGGGCCGTGTGTCTCCCTGCATTTTCTGAGCCTTGGGAACACATTCCTAGGTCAGAACAGTCCTGCCCATGGGGAAGGAGGCTGCGGGAGTGTGTCTGAGGGGGTCGGGTGCCATGCTGGGGTCCAATAGACCCGGTACCTCCAATAGACCCCAGGACAACAGCGGTGGGGCTCCCCCTGGCTTCCGAAATGCCAAAGCGAGAAGCAAAGCTAGCTCTATCAGAAGGAAGAAAAGAGCAATCGGATGGATGTTCAGGCTGTTGCTGGGCCGCACCACTTCAGGGTCCCCCCCGAGAGGAACAGGCGCCCTGTGGCCCCTAGGTCCGATATGCAGGTTAACACACAGGGTGTGTCCCCATAGGAGCCAAGAATTTTCCTGACAGACCTAGGCTCACTAGAGCTCTCCTACAGGGCAAAAGGGGTAGAACAGACTGTGGATGTGACTCTGCCTTTCCCAGCGAGCATGGGGCCCTCCCTATGGCCCCGGGCTCCAGGGAAAATTGTCCCTGAAAAATGACCTCCAAGAAGCGCTTTTCAGCCAGAGTTCACAGGATGCGGGGAAAGTGATCGACCTCCAAGAAGCGCTTTTCCAGCAGGCTGGATGCAGAGTTCACAGGATGCGGGGAAAG
>NW_017216432.1:0-13199 GCF_001704415.2 Capra hircus
CACACGGAGGCTGATTCCTTGGGTGCCCAGAAAGTGTATGACAGACGTAGGTTCCCTAGCACTCTCCTCCCCAGCAGAGACATGTGCAGGGTTTGGGGCCTGATCCTGCGTGTCTGGGTTCCTGCCACAGCCCCAACTCAGGGGAAGCAGCCCCTGAGGCAAGACCTGCTGGAGGAGCCCTGCGCCCCCGCCTGATAGGCGAGTGCACAGCCAGCAGGGAAGCGAGCCTCCTCGGGGAAGAGGAGGCAGCCCAGCCCCGTCAAGTTGAAAGCCCTGCTTGCACGGAGCTAAGTGCGCCTCCAGTACGGCAGAGCTCTAGCTCTGCTCAGAGCCCCGATCTGGCAGAGTTCCTGGCGCGAGGCTGCTCTGCCGGGGGCTAGCCTTGCCCAGACTTGCCTTGCTTTTAGGCTGCCTCTCCAGGAAGGAGCAGGCAGCAGGAGCCTGGGAGTCGCCACTGGCGCCTTTCTTGCCTCAGCTCCAATCCTGCCTTGCCTTTGCACTTAGGTCCCAGTCCTCCTTAAGGAGAGCTTAGGGGCTGGTGGGTTGCACACTGCCAAGGGCTCCAGCAGTGAGAATTCTGTCAGAGGGAAGGGAAGGGCAACTGCAGGGCTCCTCCAGCGGTTGCTTGGCCGCCCAGATTCAGCGCCACACGGAGAGCACCAGGCTCCCAGGTCCCCTGGCTGGGGTTTTCAGCCCCGCACACACGGAGGCTGATTCCTTGGGTGCCCAGAAAGTGTATGACAGACGTAGGTTCCCTAGCACTCTCCTCCCCAGCAGAGACATGTGCAGGTGTTTGGGGCCTGATCCTGCGTGTCTGGGTTCCTGCCCACAGCCCCAACTCAGGGGAAGCAGCCCCTGAGGCAAGACCTGCTGGAGGAGCCCTGCGCCCCGCCTGATAGGCGAGTGCACAGCCAGCAGGGAAGCGAGCCTCCTCGGGGGAAGAGGAGGCAGCAAGTCCCCGTCAAGCTGAAATCCCTGCTTACACGAAGCTAAGTGCGACTCCAGTACGGCAGATCTCTAGCTCTGTTCAGAGGCCCGATCTGGCAGAGTTCCTGGCACCAAGATGCTCTGCCATAGGCGAGCCTTGCGCAGACTTGCCTTGCTTTAAGGCTCCCTCCCCAGGAAGGAGCAGGCTGTGTGAGGCTCGGAAACGCCACTGGCGCCTTCCTGGCTTCAGCTCTACCCCTGCCTTGCCTTTGCACTTAGGTCCCAAGCGTCCTTGAGGAGGGCTTAGGGGCTGGTGGGTTGCACACTGCCAAGGGCTCCAGCAGTGAAAGCTCTGTCAGAGGGAAGCGAAGGGCAACAGCAGGGCTCCTTCAGCGGTTCCTTGGCCGCCCAGACAAAGCTCCGCACGGAGAGCACCAGGTTCCAAGGGCCCCTGGCTGGGTTTTGCATCCCCACACTCCCAGAGGCTGACTCCGTGGGTGCCTAGAAAGTGTGTGAGAGACGTAGGTTCCCTAGCACTCTCCTCCCCAGCAGAGACATGTGCAGGTGGTTGGGGCCTTATCCTGCGTGTCTGGGTTCCCGCCCACAGCCTCAACTCAGGGAAGCAGCCCCTGAGGCAAGACCTGCTGGAGGAGCCCTGCGCGCCCGCCTGATAGGCGAGAGCACAGCCAGCAGTGTAGCGAGCCTCCTCGGGAGAAGAGGAGGCAGCCGAGCCCAGTCAAGAGGAAAGCCCTGCTTGCACGGAGCTAAGTGGGCCTCCAGTACGGCAGAGCTCTAGCTCTGCTCAGAGCCCCGATCTGGCAGAGTTTCTGGCGCGAGGCTGCTCGGCGGGGCTCGCCTTGCCCAGACTTGCCTTGCTTTTAGGCTCCCTCCCCAGGAAGGAGCTGTCTGAGCGAGCCTGGGAGACGCCACTGGTGCCTTCCTTGCCTCAGCTCCAATCCTGCCTTGCCTTTGCACATAGGTGCCAGGCGTGTTGGGGAGGGCTTAGGGGTGGTGGGTTGCACACTGCCAAGGGCTTCAGCAGTGAGAGCTCTGTCAGAGGGAAGGGAAGGGCAACTGCAGGGCTCCTCCAGCGGTTTCTAGGCCGCCTAGAATCAGCGCCGCACCGAGAGCACCAGGCTCCCAGGGCCCCTGGCTGGGGTTTTCAGCCCCGCACACACGGAGGCTGATTCCTTGGGTGCCCAGAAAGTGTATGACAGACGTAGGTTCCCTAGCACTCTCCTCCCCAGCAGAGACATGTGCAGGTGTTTGGGGCCTGATCCTGCGTGTCTGGGTTCCTGCCCACAGCCCCAACTCAGGGGAAGCAGCCCCTGAGGCAAGACCTGCTGGAGGAGCCCTGCGCCCCCGCCTGATAGGCGAGTGCACAGCCAGCAGGGAAGCGAGCCTCCTCGGGGGAAGAGGAGGCAGCCCAGCCCCGTCAAGTTGAAAGCCCTGCTTGCACGGAGCTAAGTGCGCCTCCAGTACGGCAGAGCTCTAGCTCTGCTCAGAGCCCCGATCTGGCAGAGTTCCTGGCGCGAGGCTGCTCTGCCGGGGCTAGCCTTGCCCAGACTTGCCTTGCTTTTAGGCTGCCTCTCCAGGAAGGAGCAGGCAGCAGGAGCCTGGGAGTCGCCACTGGCGCCTTTCTTGCCTCAGCTCCAATCCTGCCTTGCCTTTGCACTTAGGTCCCAGTCCTCCTTAAGGAGAGCTTAGGGGCTGGTGGGTTGCACACTGCCAAGGGCTCCAGCAGTGAGAATTCTGTCAGAGGGAAGGGAAGGGCAACTGCAGGGCTCCTCCAGCGGTTGCTTGGCCGCCCAGATTCAGCGCCACACGGAGAGCACCAGGCTCCCAGGCCCCTGGCTGGGGTTTTCAGCCCCGCACACACGGAGGCTGATTCCTTGGGTGCCCAGAAAGTGTATGACAGACGTAGGTTCCCTAGCACTCTCCTCCCCAGCAGAGACATGTGCAGGTGTTTGGGGCCTGATCCTGCGTGTCTGGGTTCCTGCCCACAGCCCCAACTCAGGGGAAGCAGCCCCTGAGGCAAGACCTGCTGGAGGAGCCCTGCGCCCCCGCCTGATAGGCGAGTGCACAGCCAGCAGGGAAGCGAGCCTCCTCGGGGGAAGAGGAGGCAGCAAGTCCCCGTCAAGCTGAAATCCCTGCTTACACGAAGCTAAGTGCGACTCCAGTACGGCAGATCTCTAGCTCTGTTCAGAGGCCCGATCTGGCAGAGTTCCTGGCACCAAGATGCTCTGCCATAGGCGAGCCTTGCGCAGACTTGCCTTGCTTTAAGGCTCCCTCCCCAGGAAGGAGCAGGCTGTGTGAGGCTCGGAAACGCCACTGGCGCCTTCCTGGCTTCAGCTCTACCCCCTGCCTTGCCTTTGCACTTAGGTCCCAAGCGTCCTTGAGGAGGGCTTAGGGGCTGGTGGGTTGCACACTGCCAAGGGCTCCAGCAGTGAAAGCTCTGTCAGAGGGAAGCGAAGGGCAACAGCAGGGCTCCTTCAGCGGTTCCTTGGCCGCCCAGACAAAGCTCCGCACGGAGAGCACCAGGTTCCAAGGGCCCCTGGCTGGGTTTTGCATCCCCACACTCCCAGAGGCTGACTCCGTGGGTGCCTAGAAAGTGTGTGAGAGACGTAGGTTCCCTAGCACTCTCCTCCCCAGCAGAGACATGTGCAGGTGGTTGGGGCCTTATCCTGCGTGTCTGGGTTCCCGCCCACAGCCTCAACTCAGGGGAAGCAGCCCCTGAGGCAAGACCTGCTGGAGGAGCCCTGCGCGCCCGCCTGATAGGCGAGAGCACAGCCAGCAGTGTAGCGAGCCTCCTCGGGAGAAGAGGAGGCAGCCGAGCCCAGTCAAGAGGAAAGCCCTGCTTGCACGGAGCTAAGTGGCCTCCAGTACGGCAGAGCTCTAGCTCTGCTCAGAGCCCCGATCTGGCAGAGTTTCTGGCGCGAGGCTGCTCGGCCGGGGCTCGCCTTGCCCAGACTTGCCTTGCTTTTAGGCTCCCTCCCCAGGAAGGAGCTGTCTGAGCGAGCCTGGGAGACGCCACTGGTGCCTTCCTTGCCTCAGCTCCAATCCTGCCTTGCCTTTGCACATAGGTGCCAGGCGTGTTGGGGAGGGCTTAGGGGTGGTGGGTTGCACACTGCCAAGGGCTTCAGCAGTGAGAGCTCTGTCAGAGGGAAGGGAAGGGCAACTGCAGGGCTCCTCCAGCGGTTTCTAGGCCGCCTAGAATCAGCGCCGCACCGAGAGCACCAGGCTCCCAGGGCCCCTGGCTGGGGTTTTCAGCCCCGCACACACGGAGGCTGATTCCTTGGGTGCCCAGAAAGTGTATGACAGACGTAGGTTCCCTAGCACTCTCCTCCCCAGCAGAGACATGTGCAGGTGGTTGGGGCCTGATCCTGCGTGTCTGGGTTCCTGCCCACAGCCCCAACTCAGGGGAAGCAGCCCCTGAGGCAAGACCTGCTGGAGGAGCCCTGCGCCCCCGCCTGATAGGCGAGTGCACAGCCAGCAGGGAAGCGAGCCTCCTCGGGGGAAGAGGAGGCAGCCCAGCCCCGTCAAGTTGAAAGCCCTGCTTGCACGGAGCTAAGTGCGCCTCCAGTACGGCAGAGCTCTAGCTCTGCTCAGAGCCCCGATCTGGCAGAGTTCCTGGCGCGAGGCTGCTCTGCCGGGGGCTAGCCTTGCCCAGACTTGCCTTGCTTTTAGGCTGCCTCTCCAGGAAGGAGCAGGCAGCAGGAGCCTGGGAGTCGCCACTGGCGCCTTTCTTGCCTCAGCTCCAATCCTGCCTTGCCTTTGCACTTAGGTCCCAGTCCTCCTTAAGGAGAGCTTAGGGGCTGGTGGGTTGCACACTGCCAAGGGCTCCAGCAGTGAGAATTCTGTCAGAGGGAAGGGAAGGGCAACTGCAGGGCTCCTCCAGCGGTTGCTTGGCCGCCCAGATTCAGCGCCACACGGAGAGCACCAGGCTCCCAGGCCCCTGGCTGGGGTTTTCAGCCCGCACACACGGAGGCTGATTCCTTGGGTGCCCAGAAAGTGTATGACAGACGTAGGTTCCCTAGCACTCTCCTCCCCAGCAGAGACATGTGCAGGTGTTTGGGGCCTGATCCTGCGTGTCTGGGTTCCTGCCCACAGCCCCAACTCAGGGGAAGCAGCCCCTGAGGCAAGACCTGCTGGAGGAGCCCTGCGCCCCGCCCGATAGGCGAGTGCACAGCCAGCAGGGAAGCGAGCCTCCTCGGGGGAAGAGGAGGCAGCAAGTCCCCGTCAAGCTGAAATCCCTGCTTACACGAAGCTAAGTGCGACTCCAGTACGGCAGATCTCTAGCTCTGTTCAGAGGCCCGATCTGGCAGAGTTCCTGGCACCAAGATGCTCTGCCATAGGCGAGCCTTGCGCAGACTTGCCTTGCTTTAAGGCTCCCTCCCCAGGAAGGAGCAGGCTGTGTGAGGCTCGGAAACGCCACTGGCGCCTTCCTGGCTTCAGCTCTACCCTGCCTTGCCTTTGCACTTAGGTCCCAAGCGTCCTTGAGGAGGGCTTAGGGGCTGGTGGGTTGCACACTGCCAAGGGCTCCAGCAGTGAAAGCTCTGTCAGAGGGAAGCGAAGGGCAACAGCAGGGCTCCTTCAGCGGTTCCTTGGCCGCCCAGACAAAGCTCCGCACGGAGAGCACCAGGTTCCAAGGGCCCCTGGCTGGGTTTTGCATCCCCACACTCCCAGAGGCTGACTCCGTGGGTGCCTAGAAAGTGTGTGAGAGACGTAGGTTCCCTAGCACTCTCCTCCCCAGCAGAGACATGTGCAGGTGGTTGGGGCCTTATCCTGCGTGTCTGGGTTCCGCCCACAGCCTCAACTCAGGGGAAGCAGCCCCTGAGGCAAGACCTGCTGGAGGAGCCCTGCGCGCCCGCCTGATAGGCGAGAGCACAGCCAGCAGTGTAGCGAGCCTCCTCGGGAGAAGAGGAGGCAGCCGAGCCCAGTCAAGAGGAAAGCCCTGCTTGCACGGAGCTAAGTGGCCTCCAGTACGGCAGAGCTCTAGCTCTGCTCAGAGCCCCGATCTGGCAGAGTTTCTGGCGCGAGGCTGCTCGGCCGGGGGCTCGCCTTGCCCAGACTTGCCTTGCTTTTAGGCTCCCTCCCCAGGAAGGAGCTGTCTGAGCGAGCCTGGGAGACGCCACTGGTGCCTTCCTTGCCTCAGCTCCAATCCTGCCTTGCCTTTGCACATAGGTGCCAGGCGTCGTTGGGGAGGGCTTAGGGGGTGGTGGGTTGCACACTGCCAAGGGCTTCAGCAGTGAGAGCTCTGTCAGAGGGAAGGGAAGGGCAACTGCAGGGCTCCTCCAGCGGTTTCTAGGCCGCCTAGAATCAGCGCCGCACCGAGAGCACCAGGCTCCCAGGGCCCCTGGCTGGGGTTTTCAGCCCCGCACACACGGAGGCTGATTCCTTGGGTGCCCAGAAAGTGTATGACAGACGTAGGTTCCCTAGCACTCTCCTCCCCAGCAGAGACATGTGCAGGTGTTTGGGCCTGATCCTGCGTGTCTGGGTTCCTGCCCACAGCCCCAACTCAGGGGAAGCAGCCCCTGAGGCAAGACCTGCTGGAGGAGCCCTGCGCCCCCGCCTGATAGGCGAGTGCACAGCCAGCAGGGAAGCGAGCCTCCTCGGGGGAAGAGGAGGCAGCCCAGCCCCGTCAAGTTGAAAGCCCTGCTTGCACGGAGCTAAGTGCGCCTCCAGTACGGCAGAGCTCTAGCTCTGCTCAGAGCCCCGATCTGGCAGAGTTCCTGGCGCGAGGCTGCTCTGCCGGGGGCTAGCCTTGCCCAGACTTGCCTTGCTTTTAGGCTGCCTCTCCAGGAAGGAGCAGGCAGCAGGAGCCTGGGAGTCGCCACTGGCGCCTTTCTTGCCTCAGCTCCAATCCTGCCTTGCCTTTGCACTTAGGTCCCAGTCCTCCTTAAGGAGAGCTTAGGGGCTGGTGGGTTGCACACTGCCAAGGGCTCCAGCAGTGAGAATTCTGTCAGAGGGAAGGGAAGGGCAACTGCAGGGCTCCTCCAGCGGTTGCTTGGCCGCCCAGATTCAGCGCCACACGGAGAGCACCAGGCTCCCAGGTCCCCTGGCTGGGGTTTTCAGCCCCGCACACACGGAGGCTGATTCCTTGGGTGCCCAGAAAGTGTATGACAGACGTAGGTTCCCTAGCACTCTCCTCCCCAGCAGAGACATGTGCAGGTGTTTGGGGCCTGATCCTGCGTGTCTGGGTTCCTGCCCACAGCCCCAACTCAGGGGAAGCAGCCCCTGAGGCAAGACCTGCTGGAGGAGCCCTGCGCCCCGCCTGATAGGCGAGTGCACAGCCAGCAGGGAAGCGAGCCTCCTCGGGGAAGAGGAGGCAGCAAGTCCCCGTCAAGCTGAAATCCCTGCTTACACGAAGCTAAGTGCGACTCCAGTACGGCAGATCTCTAGCTCTGTTCAGAGGCCCGATCTGGCAGAGTTCCTGGCACCAAGATGCTCTGCCATAGGCGAGCCTTGCGCAGACTTGCCTTGCTTTAAGGCTCCCTCCCAGGAAGGAGCAGGCTGTGTGAGGCTCGGAAACGCCACTGGCGCCTTCCTGGCTTCAGCTCTACCCCTGCCTTGCCTTTGCACTTAGGTCCCAAGCGTCCTTGAGGAGGGCTTAGGGGCTGGTGGGTTGCACACTGCCAAGGGCTCCAGCAGTGAAAGCTCTGTCAGAGGGAAGCGAAGGGCAACAGCAGGGCTCCTTCAGCGGTTCCTTGGCCGCCCAGACAAAGCTCCGCACGGAGAGCACCAGGTTCCAAGGGCCCCTGGCTGGGTTTTGCATCCCCACACTCCCAGAGGCTGACTCCGTGGGTGCCTAGAAAGTGTGTGAGAGACGTAGGTTCCCTAGCACTCTCCTCCCCAGCAGAGACATGTGCAGGTGGTTGGGGCCTTATCCTGCGTGTCTGGGTTCCGCCCACAGCCTCAACTCAGGGGAAGCAGCCCCTGAGGCAAGACCTGCTGGAGGAGCCCTGCGCGCCCGCCTGATAGGCGAGAGCACAGCCAGCAGTGTAGCGAGCCTCCTCGGGAGAAGAGGAGGCAGCCGAGCCCAGTCAAGAGGAAAGCCCTGCTTGCACGGAGCTAAGTGGGCCTCCAGTACGGCAGAGCTCTAGCTCTGCTCAGAGCCCCGATCTGGCAGAGTTTCTGGCGCGAGGCTGCTCGGCCGGGGCTCGCCTTGCCCAGACTTGCCTTGCTTTTAGGCTCCCTCCCCAGGAAGGAGCTGTCTGAGCGAGCCTGGGAGACGCCACTGGTGCCTTCCTTGCCTCAGCTCCAATCCTGCCTTGCCTTTGCACATAGGTGCCAGGCGTCGTTGGGGAGGGCTTAGGGGTGGTGGGTTGCACACTGCCAAGGGCTTCAGCAGTGAGAGCTCTGTCAGAGGGAAGGGAAGGGCAACTGCAGGGCTCCTCCAGCGGTTTCTAGGCCGCCTAGAATCAGCGCCGCACCGAGAGCACCAGGCTCCCAGGGCCCCTGGCTGGGGTTTTCAGCCCCGCACACACGGAGGCTGATTCCTTGGGTGCCCAGAAAGTGTATGACAGACGTAGGTTCCCTAGCACTCTCCTCCCCAGCAGAGACATGTGCAGGTGTTTGGGGCCTGATCCTGCGTGTCTGGGTTCCTGCCCACAGCCCCAACTCAGGGGAAGCAGCCCCTGAGGCAAGACCTGCTGGAGGAGCCCTGCGCCCCCGCCTGATAGGCGAGTGCACAGCCAGCAGGGAAGCGAGCCTCCTCGGGGAAGAGGAGGCAGCCCAGCCCCGTCAAGTTGAAAGCCCTGCTTGCACGGAGCTAAGTGCGCCTCCAGTACGGCAGAGCTCTAGCTCTGCTCAGAGCCCCGATCTGGCAGAGTTCCTGGCGCGAGGCTGCTCTGCCGGGGGCTAGCCTTGCCCAGACTTGCCTTGCTTTTAGGCTGCCTCTCCAGGAAGGAGCAGGCAGCAGGAGCCTGGGAGTCGCCACTGGCGCCTTTCTTGCCTCAGCTCCAATCCTGCCTTGCCTTTGCACTTAGGTCCCAGTCCTCCTTAAGGAGAGCTTAGGGGCTGGTGGGTTGCACACTGCCAAGGGCTCCAGCAGTGAGAATTCTGTCAGAGGGAAGGGAAGGGCAACTGCAGGGCTCCTCCAGCGGTTGCTTGGCCGCCCAGATTCAGCGCCACACGGAGAGCACCAGGCTCCCAGGCCCCTGGCTGGGGTTTTCAGCCCCGCACACACGGAGGCTGATTCCTTGGGTGCCCAGAAAGTGTATGACAGACGTAGGTTCCCTAGCACTCTCCTCCCCAGCAGAGACATGTGCAGGTGTTTGGGGCCTGATCCTGCGTGTCTGGGTTCCTGCCCACAGCCCCAACTCAGGGGAAGCAGCCCCTGAGGCAAGACCTGCTGGAGGAGCCCTGCGCCCCCGCCTGATAGGCGAGTGCACAGCCAGCAGGGAAGCGAGCCTCCTCGGGGGAAGAGGAGGCAGCAAGTCCCCGTCAAGCTGAAATCCCTGCTTACACGAAGCTAAGTGCGACTCCAGTACGGCAGATCTCTAGCTCTGTTCAGAGGCCCGATCTGGCAGAGTTCCTGGCACCAAGATGCTCTGCCATAGGCGAGCCTTGCGCAGACTTGCCTTGCTTTAAGGCTCCCTCCCCAGGAAGGAGCAGGCTGTGTGAGGCTCGGAAACGCCACTGGCGCCTTCCTGGCTTCAGCTCTACCCCTGCCTTGCCTTTGCACTTAGGTCCCAAGCGTCCTTGAGGAGGGCTTAGGGGCTGGTGGGTTGCACACTGCCAAGGGCTCCAGCAGTGAAAGCTCTGTCAGAGGGAAGCGAAGGGCAACAGCAGGGCTCCTTCAGCGGTTCCTTGGCCGCCCAGACAAAGCTCCGCACGGAGAGCACCAGGTTCCAAGGGCCCCTGGCTGGGTTTTGCATCCCCACACTCCCAGAGGCTGACTCCGTGGGTGCCTAGAAAGTGTGTGAGAGACGTAGGTTCCCTAGCACTCTCCTCCCAGCAGAGACATGTGCAGGTGGTTGGGGCCTTATCCTGCGTGTCTGGGTTCCCGCCCACAGCCTCAACTCAGGGGAAGCAGCCCCTGAGGCAAGACCTGCTGGAGGAGCCCTGCGCGCCGCCTGATAGGCGAGAGCACAGCCAGCAGTGTAGCGAGCCTCCTCGGGAGAAGAGGAGGCAGCCGAGCCCAGTCAAGAGGAAAGCCCTGCTTGCACGGAGCTAAGTGGCCTCCAGTACGGCAGAGCTCTAGCTCTGCTCAGAGCCCCGATCTGGCAGAGTTTCTGGCGCGAGGCTGCTCGGCCGGGGGCTCGCCTTGCCCAGACTTGCCTTGCTTTTAGGCTCCCTCCCCAGGAAGGAGCTGTCTGAGCGAGCCTGGGAGACGCCACTGGTGCCTTCCTTGCCTCAGCTCCAATCCTGCCTTGCCTTTGCACATAGGTGCCAGGCGTCGTTGGGAGGGCTTAGGGGGGTGGGTTGCACACTGCCAAGGGCTTCAGCAGTGAGAGCTCTGTCAGAGGGAAGGGAAGGGCAACTGCAGGGCTCCTCCAGCGGTTTCTAGGCCGCCTAGAATCAGCGCCGCACCGAGAGCACCAGGCTCCCAGGGCCCCTGGCTGGGGTTTTCAGCCCCGCACACACGGAGGCTGATTCCTTGGGTGCCCAGAAAGTGTATGACAGACGTAGGTTCCCTAGCACTCTCCTCCCCAGCAGAGACATGTGCAGGTGTTGGGGCCTGATCCTGCGTGTCTGGGTTCCTGCCCACAGCCCCAACTCAGGGGAAGCAGCCCCTGAGGCAAGACCTGCTGGAGGAGCCCTGCGCCCCCGCCTGATAGGCGAGTGCACAGCCAGCAGGGAAGCGAGCCTCCTCGGGGAAGAGGAGGCAGCCCAGCCCCGTCAAGTTGAAAGCCCTGCTTGCACGGAGCTAAGTGCGCCTCCAGTACGGCAGAGCTCTAGCTCTGCTCAGAGCCCCGATCTGGCAGAGTTCCTGGCGCGAGGCTGCTCTGCCGGGGGCTAGCCTTGCCCAGACTTGCCTTGCTTTTAGGCTGCCTCTCCAGGAAGGAGCAGGCAGCAGGAGCCTGGGAGTCGCCACTGGCGCCTTTCTTGCCTCAGCTCCAATCCTGCCTTGCCTTTGCACTTAGGTCCCAGTCCTCCTTAAGGAGAGCTTAGGGGCTGGTGGGTTGCACACTGCCAAGGGCTCCAGCAGTGAGAATTCTGTCAGAGGGAAGGGAAGGGCAACTGCAGGGCTCCTCCAGCGGTTGCTTGGCCGCCCAGATTCAGCGCCACACGGAGAGCACCAGGCTCCCAGGTCCCCTGGCTGGGGTTTTCAGCCCCGCACACACGGAGGCTGATTCCTTGGGTGCCCAGAAAGTGTATGACAGACGTAGGTTCCCTAGCACTCTCCTCCCCAGCAGAGACATGTGCAGGTGTTTGGGGCCTGATCCTGCGTGTCTGGGTTCCTGCCCACAGCCCCAACTCAGGGGAAGCAGCCCCTGAGGCAAGACCTGCTGGAGGAGCCCGCCCCCGCCTGATAGGCGAGTGCACAGCCAGCAGGGAAGCGAGCCTCCTCGGGGAAGAGGAGGCAGCAAGTCCCCGTCAAGCTGAAATCCCTGCTTACACGAAGCTAAGTGCGACTCCAGTACGGCAGATCTCTAGCTCTGTTCAGAGGCCCGATCTGGCAGAGTTCCTGGCACCAAGATGCTCTGCCATAGGCGAGCCTTGCGCAGACTTGCCTTGCTTTAAGGCTCCCTCCCCAGGAAGGAGCAGGCTGTGTGAGGCTCGGAAACGCCACTGGCGCCTTCCTGGCTTCAGCTCTACCCCTGCCTTGCCTTTGCACTTAGGTCCCAAGCGTCCTTGAGGAGGGCTTAGGGGCTGGTGGGTTGCACACTGCCAAGGGCTCCAGCAGTGAAAGCTCTGTCAGAGGGAAGCGAAGGGCAACAGCAGGGCTCCTTCAGCGGTTCCTTGGCCGCCCAGACAAAGCTCCGCACGGAGAGCACCAGGTTCCAAGGGCCCTGGCTGGGTTTTGCATCCCCACACTCCCAGAGGCTGACTCCGTGGGTGCCTAGAAAGTGTGTGAGAGACGTAGGTTCCCTAGCACTCTCCTCCCCAGCAGAGACATGTGCAGGTGGTTGGGGCCTTATCCTGCGTGTCTGGTTCCCGCCCACAGCCTCAACTCAGGGGAAGCAGCCCCTGAGGCAAGACCTGCTGGAGGAGCCCTGCGCGCCCGCCTGATAGGCGAGAGCACAGCCAGCAGTGTAGCGAGCCTCCTCGGGAGAAGAGGAGGCAGCCGAGCCCAGTCAAGAGGAAAGCCCTGCTTGCACGGAGCTAAGTGGCCTCCAGTACGGCAGAGCTCTAGCTCTGCTCAGAGCCCCGATCTGGCAGAGTTTCTGGCGCGAGGCTGCTCGGCCGGGGGGCTCGCCTTGCCCAGACTTGCCTTGCTTTTTAGGCTCCCTCCCCAGGAAGGAGCTGTCTGAGCGAGCCTGGGAGACGCCACTGGTGCCTTCCTTGCCTCAGCTCCAATCCTGCCTTGCCTTGCACATACAACACTAGGTGCAGGTGGGGAGCAGGGTTTCAACACTGCACACTGCCAAGGGCTTCAGCAGTGAGAGCTCTGTCAGGGAAGGGAAGGGCAACTGCAGGGCTCCTCCAGCGGTTTCTAGGCCGCCTAGAATCAGCGCGCCGCACCGAGAGCACCAGGCTCCCAGGGCCCCTGGCTGGGTTTTCAGCCCCGCACACACGGAGGCTGATTCCTTGGGTGCCCAGAAAGTGTATGACAGACGTAGGTTCCCTAGCACTCTCCTCCCCAGCAGAGACATGTGCAGGGTGGTTGGGGCCTGATCCTGCCGTGTCTGGGTTCCTGCCCACAGCCCAACTCAGGGGAAGCAGCCCCTGAGGCAAGACCTGCTGGAGGAGCCTCTGCCGCCCCGCCTGATAGGCGAGTGCACAGCCAGCAGGGAAGCGAGCCTCCTCGGGGGAAGAGGAGGCCAGCCCAGCCCCGTCAAGTTGAAAGCCCTGCTTGCACGGAGCTAAGTGCGCCTCCAGTACGGCAGAGCTCTAGCTCTGCTCAGAGCCCCGATCTGGCAGAGTTCCTGGCGCGAGGCTGCTCTTGCCGGGGGGCTAGCCTTGCCCAGACTTGCCTTGCTTTTAGGCTGCCTCTCCAGGAAGGAGCAGGCAGCAGGAGCCTGGGAGTCGCCACTGGCGCCTTTCTTGCCTCAGCTCCAATCCTGCCTTGCCTTTGCACTTAGGTCCCAGTCCTCCTTAAGGAGAGCTTAGGGGTGGGTTGCACACTGCCAAGGGCTCCACAGTGAGAATTCTGTTCAGAGGAA
>NW_017216433.1:0-13198 GCF_001704415.2 Capra hircus
GAAAGCCTCGTGGGAAAGCCTCAAGGGAAAGCCACAGATCCCTTGATCCCCGCGAAGGGAAGCGTCACACTGCTGCTACAGCTCGGGAGGAAAGCGCACGTGCATGCCCGCACTCGAGACGATGAGTGACTCCCCTGGGGAGACTCCAGAAGTACCCCTAGATCCATGTCAGCACGCTAGAGGAAACCTCAGGTTCCGGCACTGACTCCACACAAGGACTTAGGCCCCGGCATCGACGGGAGAGGAATCCCGAGAGGCCCCGAGCAACTTGAATGGGGACTGGCCTTTCCTGAGGCCACCAGAGCGGGTCCCTGAGGTCCCGTCCGTAAGTCGAGAGCACCTGCCGCAACTCGAGAAAATCCAGCAGTTCCTCCCCTCAGGCGACATGAGGCCCATTTCCGCTGAGGCGTCTCGAGGCTAATCTCACCTAACCTCTGGAACTTCCAAAGGGTCATTCACACCTTTGCTGCAACTCAAGAAGTTCCCGACATACCCGTCTCCAATTGAGAGGAAGCACGAGAGTCCCTCTCACATCCAGAGGAGCCCCGTTTCCGACTCCTAGCTCGAGAGGAGGGATCCTTTCCCTGCTTGGACTGGAAAGAATACCCGGCGTTCCCGGCGGATCTCAAGAGGAGGCGCTCTCCATAGGAAAGGCGAAAGGAACTCCAGGGTCGTGCCACCATTACCAGAGTCGCCCAGATGTCTCAGTCCATTCCAGGGAAACCTGTTTTCCCTGTACTACCACGACTTTCAAGCCGAGGATCGACTCGCACCACGGTGGCACGTGGGAAAGCCTCGTGGGAAAGCCTCGTGGGAAAGCCTCGAGGCAAAGCCACAGATGCATTGATCCACGAGAAGGGAAGCGTGACACTGCTGCTACAGCTCGGGAAGAAAGCGGACCTGCATGACCTCACTCGAGACGACGACTGGCTCCCCTGGGGAGACTCCAGAAGTACCCCAAGATCCATGTCAGCACTGGAGAGGAATCCTCAGGTTCCGGCACCGACTCCACACAAGGTCTTAGGCCCCGGCATCGACGAGAGAGGAATACCGAGAGGGACCCGAACAACTCGCATGGGGACTGGCGTTTCCTGAGGCCCCCAGAGCGGGTCCCTGAGGTCCCCGTCGTAAGTCGAGAGCACCTGACGCATCTCGAGAAAATCCAGGAGGTTTTCCCTCCAGGCGAAATGAGGCCCATTTCCGCTGAGGCGTCAGGAGGCTAATCACACCTAACTTCTGGAACTTCCAAAGGGTCCTTCACACCCTTGCTGCAACTCAAGAAGTTCCCCGACATAGGCGTCTCCATTTGAGAGGAAGCACGAGAGTCCAGCTCACATCCAGAGGAGCCCCGTTTCCGACTCATAGCTCGAGAGGAGGGATCCTTTCCCTGCGTGTTCGGGAAAGAATTCCCGGCGATCCGGTCGCATCTCAAGAGGAGGCGCTCTCGACAGGAAAGACGAGGGGAACTCCAGTGTCATGACACCATTACCTGAGTCCCACAGATGTCTCAGTCCATTCCAGGGAAACCTGTTTTCCCTGCACTGCCTCGACTTTCAAGCCGAATATCGACTCACACCACGTTGGCACGTGGGACAGCCCTTTGGAAAGCCTCTTGGGAAAGCCTCGTGGGAAAGCCTCGAGGGAAAGGCACAGGTCCCTTGATCCACGCGAAGGGAAGCGTGACACTGCTGCTACAGCTCGGGAAGAAAGCGCACGTGCATGACCTCACTCGAGACGACCACTGGCTCCCCTGGGGAGACTCCAGAAATACCCCAAGATCCATGTCAGCACTGGAGAGGAATCCTCAGGTACTGGCACCGACTCCACACAAGGTCTTAGGCCCCGGCCTAGACGGGAGAGGAATCCCGAGAGGCCCCGAGCAACTCGCATGGGGACTGGCCTTTCCTGAGGCCAACAGAGCGGGTCCCTGAGGTCCCCATCGTAAGTCGAGGGCACCTGCCGCAACTCGAGAAAATCCAGGAGGTTTTCCCCTCCAGGCGAGATGAGGCCCATTTCCGCTGAGGCGTCTCGAGGCTAATCACATCTAATTTCCGGAACTTCCAAAGGGTCCTTCACACCCTTGCTGCACCTCAAGAAGATCCCCGACATTCCCGTCTCCACTCGAGAGGAAGCACGAAAGTCCTGCACACATCCAGAGGAGCCCCGTTTTCCGCCTCCTATCTCGAGAGGAGGGATCCTTTCCTTTCGTGGTCGGCAAAGAATTCCCGGCGTTCCCGTCTCATCTCAAGAGGAGGCGCTCTCCACAGGAAAGGGGAGAGGAACTCCAGGGTCGTCCCACCATTCCCAGAGTCCCCAAGATATCTCAGTCCATTCCAGGGAAACCTGTTTTCCCTGCACTCCCTCGACTTTCAAGCCGAGGATCGACATCGACACACACCACGGTGGCACGTGGGACAGCCCTGTGGGAAAGCCTCGTGGGAAAGCCTCGTGGGAAAGCCTCGAGGGAAAGCCACAGATCCCTTGATCCACGCGAAGGGAAGCGTGACACTGCTGCTGCAGCTCGGGAGGAAAGCACACGTGCATGCCCCCAGTCGAGACGTGGACTGTCTCCCCTGGGGAGACTCCAGAAATACCCCAAGATGCATGTCAGCACTGGAGAAGAATCCTCAGTTTCCGGCACCGACTGCACACAAGGTCTTAGGCCCCGGTATCGAAGGGAAAGGAATCCCGAGAGGCCCCCGAGCAAATCGAATGGGGACTGGACTTTCCTGAGACCACCGGAGCGCGTCCCAGTGTTCCCCCACCTAAGTCCAGAGCACCTGCCGCAACTTGAGAAAATCCAGGAGGTTCTTCCTTCCAGGCGAGATGAGGCCCATTTCCGCTGAAGTGTCTCAAGGCTAATCACACCTAACCTCTGGAACTTACAAAGGGTCCATCACACCCTTCCTGCAACTCAAGAAGTTCCCGGACATACCCGTCTCCACTCGAGAGGAATCATGAGAGTCCCGCCCATATCCAGAGGAGCCCCGTTACCGCCTCCTAGCTCGAGAGGAGGGATCCTTTCCCTGCAGGGTCGGGAAAGAATTTCTGGCGTTCCCGTGGCATCTCAAGAGGTGGCGCTCTCCACATGAAAGGCGAGAAGGGAATCAAGGGTCGTGCCACCATTCCAGAGTCCCCCAGATGTCTCAGTCCATTCCAGGAAAACCTGTTTTCCCTGCACTGCCTCGACGTTCAAAGCCGAGGATCGACTCACACCACGGTGGCACGTGGGACAGCCCTGTGGAAAGCCTCGAGGGAAAGCCACAGATCCCTTGATCCACGCGAAGGGAAAGCGTGACACTGCTGCTACAGCTCGGGAGGAAAGCGCACGTGCATGCCCGCACTCGAGACGACGAGTGACTCCCCTGGGAGACTCAGAAGTACCCCTAGATCCATGTCAGCACTCAAGAGGAATCCTCAGGTTCGGGCACTGACTCACACAAGGACTCAGGCCCCGGCATCGACGGGAGAGGAATCCCGAGAGGCCCCGAGCAACTCGCATGGGGACTGGCCTTCCTGAGGCCACCAGAGCGGGTCGCTGAGGTCCCCATTGTAAGTCGAGAGCACCTGCCGCACCTCGAGAAAATCCAGGAGGTTCTCCCTTCCAGGCGAGATTAGGTCCGTTTCCGCTGAGGCGTCTCGAGGCTAATCACACCTAACCTCTTGACTTTCCAAAGGGTCCTTCACACCCTTGCTGCAACTCAAGAAGTTCCCCAACATAACCGTCTCCACTCGAGAGGAAGCACGAGAGTCCCGCCCACATCCAGAGGAGGCCCGCGTTTCCGCCTCATAGGCTCGAGAGCAGGGATATTTCCCTGCGTGGTCGGGAAAGATTCCCGGCGTTCCGTCGCATCCCAAGAGGAGGCGCTCTGCACAGTAAAGGCGAGAGGAACTCCAGGGTCGTGCCACCATTCCAGAGTCCCCCAGATGTCTCAAGTCCATGCCAGGGAAACCTGTTTTCCCTGCACTGCCTCGACCTTCAAGCCGAGGATCCACTCACACCACGGTGGCACGTGGACAGCCCTGTGGGAAAGCCTCGTGGGAAAGCCTCGTGGGAAAGCCTCGAGTAAAGCCACAGATCTCTTGATCCATGCGAAGGGAATCGTGACTCTGCTGCTACAGCTCGAGAGGAAAGCGCACGTTCATGCCCCAACTCGAGACGAGGACTGACTCCCCTGGGGAGACTCCAGAAGTACCCCAAGATCCATGTCAGCACTGGAGAGGAATCCTCAGGTTCGGCACCTGCTGGGAGCCAGTGTGAGGATTCCCGCCCGTGACAAGGTCATGAGGAAGGAAGCTGACATACGAAAGGCGTGCTCAGACTTCAGGGACCCCTCTGCAAATTCCTAAGCACGTACCCCAAGAAAAATCTGCGGCTTTTGTGCTCTGCTTTTCCACTCTTCTGACATTTTCTGGAAAAAGTCAATTCAGGGCTTTAGTCTTCTGCATTTGAAAGTGTGTTTCAATCCAAAAACCCTCCGATGGCTGTCTAGCCTGCTGCAGGACTCGTACAGCTGCGCATGTGATTGTTTGAGGCCTCCTGACCGCAGGAGGCACAGGAAGCTTTAAACATCCTAGAATGTAGGAGCTTCGGAGGAGTCAAAATCTTTAGAATAGGACTGATTAAAGGTTTCATTTTTTGGGTCAATGCTTGCTGCCAAATTTTCATATCCTTTATTTTAGATATAGTTGGTATATAGAAAAACAAGTAGTAGACCTGTATTAGCAACATTAGATCTTTGAGTTAAGTACCTTCTTTGTTATATCCACTGCACCTTTGTTCTATAGAGATGTAACTTAAATCTTTAAGGAGATGCAGATTAAAAAAAAAACACTTCAGGGGAAACAAAATTAACATTCATTAAGGAAAAGAGCCAAAAAGTGTTAACAAGCGTCTTGGCCAAAAGATAATGTAAATCACCTGAGACCTTTTGTATACAAAATGATATACAGAAAGAATCTGGGTTGCGAACGCTACATAATTTGTGTTACCCCATTGATCTCCGTGTTTTATCAAAAGTATAAAAGGCCTTCTGAACAATAAAGGATGGGGCCAGTTTCTCGAACTAGTCTCTCGGCCTGGTTTCTTGGGACTCTGGCTCCCCCCATGTCTCTCTCTCTCTCTTCTTCTCTCCCTTCCCTCTCTCTGCTCTTTACTTAACTTCAGGCTGAATCTCCATCTGGGGCGCGGAGGCTCGCAGGTCTACTTACTTGCCCGGCTGTTAAGACCCGCACGAAAGGGAGCTTAAGGCGAGGCACCCTTAGATATTCAATCGGGCGCCGGTGGCCCAACGTAGATGGTGCAAATTCCTTGTCTGGAATTTTATTGCCTTCCGCGTAAATCAAGCTATTCAGCCCTCTTCCTCCACTTAATCTTCTTACTACACTATAGTTTCTTAATCTAATCTTACATTAATAAACAAACAAGTCTTTCCACTCCAACGCTGTCCACCCTTCGAATTCGCTGGATCCACCGGGGCTGGACCCCCGGCAAGTTGTGTCCGGAACAGGCTATTCGAAGGTAGGTTCCTCGGAGCAAAAAGCCTCCGCCCCCGGAGCACTCTCTGTTGCTCCCCCCGGAGTGACTTAATCCGCTCCCCCCGGAGTACTTTCAGGTACTCCCCCAGTGTTGAGTGTTCGGGACGGCTAGAACCCACTCAGGGTGCCGCGGACCCCCCTGTAGGACAGACAGGGTGAGGACGAGTGGGAAGTGTTCAAGGGTTTAAGAGAAACCTGGTGCTCTAGAGGTTGAAAAGAAACCTGCTATCTTAGGGTTAAAACAAAACCCCCCTTGGCTAAGGTAAAACCTTTTTGTCAAGGCAGACTTTCTATAACGTCTTAATTTTCTGACAGCGGGTAACAATGACTCAAAACAATGACACCTCTTTATACAAGTAATTTTGTAACTGTTAAACAAAAAAAGACAAATTAAAGATTAAAAGGCTCGTGTTACGAGACCAATGTCCTTGGTTTCCAGAAAAGAGATTTAGATACTTGGATAAAGGTAATAAAACAGCTAAAAAACTAATTATACTTTGCATGGGCCTGTAAATGCTTTTGCTCTGTAAAATATTATTACAAAATGTTCTGGACCCCCATCATGAGGCTGTTAGTTAGATAGCCTATGGGAGAGACTAATAGCAGTGGATCGTAGTGGGTCTCCAGCCTATTACGCAGATCATATTTTCTGCATTGGCAAACAAAAGGAGAGAGACTGTACTCTTCCTCCCGAGAAGGAGGGTGCTTATAGGACGCAGCGGCCGAGCGCCCTGGAGAGCCCCCTCCCCCTCTACACAAACCAAACCTTTAAAAAAGTTGTCTTATTTAAGGCGACCACTGCAACCTCTGCTTGCGCCTCCCCAGGGCTTAAGAACTCCCACTTTATATCCAAAGCCTCCCAGAACATTGCTTAAGTTTGAAAACGATAGTGACAATATTTTTGAGCAAAAGAGCTTTTAAAACAGAGCTTGCTCCTTGCATAAAATCCCCTCAGGAGGGGCCTCACCCAACAAAAAAAAAAAAAAAGAAAAAGGAAGAAAACAGAAAAAAAAGAAAAATATTCGTATAAAAAGGACTTTACAAATGCAAAATGTTTCTCTTGAGGCAAATAGAACATTTTTTGCCAAAATGTCTTGCTAAACAGAGATAACAAGCCGTACCAAACAACCCCAGGTAGCTCAGGCCTGGACCTCAGTTCCACCACCTTAATAATAATAGCTCCTGACTCAGATTCCAGTGGCTAGTCCCCTGCCTGAGGACATTGTAAGACTTGTGCTGGGCATAGCTTGCTTTCTTTTCAAAAAATTTCGGTAGTGTCTTGTGTAGTAAATTCTGATTATACTAAAAAAATTGAAGTTTTGATATCGCCACCTGCTAAAACTGTGCAATTAAAATTAAAAAATAGCACAGCTTTTGCTTTTACCTTATTACCAGACAGAAAAACCAGACAAAAAAAGCCCCAGAGGATCTAGATCTAGCTTTTTGGGTGCAAAAAATTGCAGCTTCTAGGCCTTTAAAAGATTTTTTAAAGATATAAAATGTCATGGCTGTTAGACAATAGACAAGACGTTTCTTACATTGCTGAGAGACTAGCGCAGCTCCTGGCCAACATATACTACTGAAAAGGAGTTGGTGGGATTAGAAAAGGTGGTATGCAGGATAAAAATGCTATAGAGTAAGAGGTGAGAGAGAGTTTAAAACCTTGGTGAATAGTGAGCTCCCCGTTGCTGGAAGTATTCAAGCAAAGATTAAGTGGTTACTTGTCATCTAAAAGGCTATAGACCAGATTTGGGTTATAAAAAGATCATTAAAAAAGCTTTTCTTGCTTCTTATATTTGGGTCTGCCAAAAGTTTTAAAACTGATAATGTCCTTTTAAAGCTGCTGAGAGATTGTTTACTAACTTTAAATGATTTCCAAAAATTATTAGGTGATATTAATTGGATATGCCCACATTTAAAATTGACTTTTGTAGATTTAAAGCCCTTTGTTTGATTGCTGAAAAAAAACAATCCTAATCCCAGTTCTAAGAAAAAGTTGACTAGTGTGACACAGTTGGCTTTCGTTAAAGTGAATGAGGCTTTAAATGATCAGTTAATTAAGATTAATATTGCCAAAAAAGGAGATTAAATTATTCTTGCCACAAAATGTATACCTACAGGATGCTTGTGACAAGAAGGCCCATTGGTTCCATCTAATGACCCCCCAAAAAATAGTTTTATCTTATCCCAACTTGGTGGAACAATGGCCTCTGCCTAAGAAAAAATTACTGCCATATTAATTTAAAAGATTAATTCAAGCATACTGATTTATTAAATTGTTCAGTAAAGAGCCATCAAAAATTGTAATTCCATATAACAAAAAACAACTTGATGCTTTTCAAATGTTTGATGATTGGCAGATTGCTATAGGAAATTCTTGTGATCAGATCTTGTATCATTTACCCTCACGTGCTTTGTTAATTCAAAAATTAAAAAAGGAGAAATTAAGTATAGTTTTCCCCCATCAGATTTTACAACATGTTCTCTTTGTAATAAGTTAAATGCTGATTCGTTTGGAACAGTAAAAATAAAAAGCCATTGGTAAAGCAAAAAGATCTCCAGATAACAAAAAAGATCCCGACCCAGAATTTGCTGCGGGTCGAGGAAGTGTTTATATTTTTTCCACAGGGTGCAGATTCGTCAATTTGGATCCCGGACAGACTGATTCGCCACAAAAGAAAAAGGGAACTTCTCTGCCGCCACCGCCGCGGGAAACAGCCGTGCACCAAAAGCTGCGGGCGGGGCCAGCCTGACTGACGGAACCCAGTGCACCGCACTCGCAGCCCCGTAACAGCGCCAGTGTCAGAGGGCGGGGTGAAGGCCGCTGCTCCCACCGGCAGAAGAGGCAAAAGAAACATCAAGATCCCGGCGGGACTAACAGCTGCTGGCAGCGCAAACTCCAACCAGAAAATGACTCTATTTACTCTATTTTGGCTTGTCTATCCTCTCCTTATGTTCTTCTTTTTCACCAATGATTCCAGAAACTTAACATACCTAATGTAGCGACTTGTGAACCATGGATGTTTTCATCTTGTTTAACTCCTCAAAAGTAATGTCTGCTCTTTTGTGGTTTTAAAGATGTCCTGTAACTGTAACAACTTATTGATATGATAATTATGTTCTGGCTGTGTTACAGTAACTGTTATTGTTACTATGGCAGCGGTCATTGACTCAACAAGTGTAAATGCCCAATATGTTAAAAAAATCAAGTTTTAGGTGTTTTGGAACAGCCTCAGATATTAGTTTAGACTTAGGGAAACTGCATAACCAGATTCAGACCTTGGAACACTCCCGATTAGATTTTACCACCGCAGGAGAAGCCAAATGACTTTTTCCACACTTTCTCTAACTTCATTTCTGGAAAGACTATTCTGTCTACCCTTTAATAATGCTTGCTCCTCGTAATCATTCTTCCCTGTATTGTCTAGATTCTTCGGCAGAGGCATTCGGAAACTCGCGACCGAACTGCACCTGATTTTAAACATAAATAATTAATTATTTTAAAATAAAAAAGGGTGAGATGCTGGGAGCCAGTGTGAGGAATCCCGCCCGTGACAAGGTCATGAGGAAGGAAGCAGACATACGAAAGGCGTGCTCAGACTTCAGGGAACCCTCTGCAAATTCCTAAGCACGTACCCCAACAAAAATCCTGCCGGCTTTTGTGCTCTGCTTTTCCACTCTTCTGACATTTTCTGGGAAAAAGTCAATTCAGGGCTTTAGTCTTCTGCATTTGAAAGAGTGTTTCAATCCAAAAACCCCTCCGATGGCTGCTAGCCTGCCTGCAGGACTCGTACAGCTGCGCATGTGATTGTTTGAGGCCTCCTGACCGCAGGAGGCACAGGAAGCTTAAAACATCCTAGGAATGTAGGAGCTTCCGAGGAGTCAAAATCTTTAGAATAGGACTGATTAAAGGTTTCATTTTTGGGTCAATGCTTGCTGCCAAATTTTCATATCCTTTATTTTTAGATATAGTTGGTATATAGAAAAACAAGTAGTAGACCTGGTATTAGCAACATTAGATCTTTGAGTTAAGTACTTTCTTTGTTATATCCCACTGCACCTTTGTTCTATAGAGATGTAACTTTAATGCTTTAAGGAGATGCAGATTAAAAAAAAAACACTTCAGGGGAAACAAAATTAACATTCATTAAGGAAGAGAGCCAAAAAGTGTTAACAAGCCTCTTGTCCAAAAGATAATGCAAATCACCTGAGACCTTTTGTATACAAAATGATATACGGAAGAATCTGGGTTGCCAACGCTACATAATTTTGTGTTACCCATTGATCTCCGTGTTTTATCAAAAGTATAAAAGGCCTTCTGAACAATAAAGGATGGGGGCCAGTTTCTCGAACTAGTCTCTCGGCCTGGTTTCTTGGGACTCTGGCTCCCCCCATGTCTCTCTCTCTCTCTTCTTCTCTCCCCTTCCCTCTCTCTGCTCTTTACTTTAACTTCAGGCTGAATCTCCATCTGGGGCGCGGAGGCTCGCCAGGTCTACTTACTTGCCCCGGCTGTTAAGACCCGCACGAAAGGGAGCTTAAGGCGAGCACCCTTAGATATTCAATCGGGCGCCGGTGGCCCAACGTAGATGGTGCAAATTCCTTGTCTGGAATTTTATTGTCCTCCGCGTAAACCAAGCTATTCAGCCCTCTTCCTCCATTTAATCTTCTTACTACACTATAGTTTCTTAATCTAATCTTACATTAATAAACAAACAAGTCTTTCCACGCCAACGCCGTCCACGCTTCGAATTCCCTGGATCCACCGGGGCTGGACCCCGGCAGGCACCGACTCAACACAAGGTCTTAGGCCCTGGCATCGATGGGAGAGGAATCCCGAGAGGCCCCGAGCAACTCGCATGGGGACTGGCCTTTCCTGAGGCCACCAGAGCGGGTCCCAGTGGTCCCCGTCGTAAGGCGAGAGCACGTACCACAACTCGAAAAAATCCAGGAGATTCTCCCCTCCAGGGGAGATGAGGCCCATTTCCGCTAAGGCGTCTCGACTCTAAACACACCTAACCTCTGGAATTCCAAAGGATCCTTCACACCCTTGCTGCAACTCAAGAAGTTCCCCAACATACCCGGCTCCACTCGAGAGGAAGCACGAGAGTCCCGGCCACATCCAGAGGAGCCCCGTTTCCGCCTCCAAGTTCGAGAGGAGGGATCCTTTTCCTGCGTGGTCGGGAAAGAATTCCCGGCGTTCCCGTCGCATCTCAAGAGGAGGCGCTGTCCACAGGAAAGGCGAGAGGAACTCCAGGGTCGTGCCACCATTCCCAGAGTCCCCCAGATGTCTCAGTCCATTCCAGGGAAACCTGTTTTCCCTGCACTGCCTCGACTTTCAAGCCGAGGATCGACTCACACCACGGTGGCACGTGGGACAGCCCTGTGGGAAAGCCTGGTGGGAAAGCCTCGAGGGAAAGCCACAGATGCTTTGATCCACTCGAAGGGAAGCGTGACACTGCTGCTGCTTCAGGTCGGGAGGAAAGTACACGTGCATGCCCCCACTCGAGACGAGGACTGACTCCCCTGGGGAGACTCCAGAAGTACCCCAAGATCCATGTCAGCACTGGAGAGGAACCCTCACTTTACGGCACCGACTCCACAAAGGTCTTAGGCCCCAGCATCGACGGGAGAGGAATCCCGGGAGTCTCCCCGAGCAACTCGCATGGGGACTGTCCTTTCCTGAGGCCACCAGAGCGGGTCCCTGAGGTCCCCGTCGTAGGTCGAGAGCACCAGCAGCAACTTGAGAAAATCCAGGAGGTTCTCCCTTCCAGGCGACATGAGGACCATTTCCGCTGAGGTGTCTCAAGGCTAATCACACCTAACCTCTGGAACTTCCAAAGGGTCCTTCACACCCTTGCTGCAACTCAATAAGATCCCCAACATACCCGTCTCACTCGAGAGGAATCACGAGAGTCCCGCCCACACCCAGAGGAGCCCCGTTTCCGCCTCCTAGCTCGAGAGGAGGGATCCTTTCCCTCAGTGATCGGGAAAGTTCCCAGTGTTCCCGGCGCATCTAAAGAGGAGGCGATCTCCACAGGAAAGGCGAGAGGAAATCCAGGGTCGGGCCACCATTCCCAGCGTCCCCCAGATGTCTCAGTCCATTCCAGGGAAAACCTGTTTTCCCTGCACTGCCTCGACTTTCAAGCGAGGATCGACTCACACCATGGTGGCACGTGGACAGCCCTGTGGGAAAGCTGCCGGGAGCCAGTGTGAGGAATCCCGCCCGTGACAAGGTCATGAGGAAGGAAGCTGACATACGCAAGGCGTGCTCAGACTTCAGGGACCCCTCTGGAAATTCCTAAGCATGTACCCCCCAACAAAAATCCGCCGGCTTTTTTGCTCTGCTTTTCCACTCTTCTGACATTTTCTGGAAAAAGTCAATTCAGGGTTTCAGTCTTCTGCATTTGAAAGAGTGTTTCAATCTAAAAACCCCTCCGATGGCTTTCTAGCCTGCCTGCAGGACTCTGCGAGTGTGATTGTTTGAGGCCTCCTGACCGCAGGAGGCACAGGAAGCTTAAAACATCCTAGGAATGTAGGGGCTTCCGAAGAGTCAAAAATCTTTAAAATAGGACTGATTAAAAGTTTCATTTGTTGAGTCAATGCTTGCTGCCAAATTTTCATATCCTTTATTTTTAGATATAGTTGGTATATAGATAAACAAGTAGTAGACCTGGTATTAGCAACATTAGATCTTTGAGTTAAGTACCTTCTTTGTTATATCCCACTGCACCTTTGTTCTATAGAGATGTAACTTTAATGCTTTAAGGAGATGCAAATTAAAGAAAAACACTTCAGGGGAAACAAAATCAACATTCCTTAAGGAAGAGAGCTAAAAAGTGTTAACAAGCTTCTTGGCCAGAAGATAATGTAAATCACCTGAGACCTTTTGTATACAAAAGATGATGTATAGAAAGAGTCTGGGCTGCGAACGCTACATAATTCTGTGTTACCCGTTGATCTCCATGTTTTATCAAAAGTATAAAAGGCCTTCTGAACAATAAAGGATCGGACCAGTTTCTCGAACTAGTCTCTCGGCCTGGTTTCTTGGGACTCTGGCTCCCCCATGTCTCTCTCTCTCCTCTTCTCTCCCCTTCCCCTCTCTCTGCTCTTTACTTTAACTTCAGGCTGAATCCATCTGGGGCGCGGAGGCTCGCCAGGTCTACTTACTTGCCCCGGCTGTTAAGACCCGCACGAAAGGGAGCTTAAGGCGAGGCACCCTTAGATATTCAAGCGGGCGCCGGTGGCCCAACGTAGATGGTGCAAATTCCTTGTCTGGAATTTTATTGGCCTTCCGCGTAAACCAAGCTATTCAGCCCTCTTCCTCCACTTAATCTTCTTATTACACTATAGTTTCTTAATCTAATCTTACATTAATAAACAAACAAGTCTTTCCAACCAACGCCGTCCACCCTTCGAATTCCCTGGATCCACCGGGCCAGGACCCCGCAAGTGCGCCCCGGAACAGGCTATTCGAAGATAGGTTCCTCGGAGCAAAAGCTCCCCCCGGAGCACTCTCTGCTGCTCCCCCGGAGCCCTCTCCGTTGCTCCCCCGGAGCACTCTCTGTTGCTCCCCCCGGAGTGCCTTAATCACCCCCCGGAGTACTTTCGGTACTCCCCCAGTGTTGAGTGTTCGGGACGGCTAGGACCCCACTCAGAGTGC
>NW_017216434.1:0-23353 GCF_001704415.2 Capra hircus
CGGGCCTCATGGTCTGGCCAGCCCTGTCTGACCTTGCCTCATTCCCTGGGCAGATCATCATAAAGGATCTGTGGCCCAATCCTTTGCAGTACTATGTGAAGAGGAAGGCTCCACCACAAGAGGTACTGGAAGGACAAGAGTGAGGCGCCAGGGTCTGAGCACTGGCATACGTGTTGTCCAGGAACTTGGGTCGTTTATTTCGCTTGTGGAGAAAGTGAGACTCCATGGAATACAGAGTGACACCAGGCATGAGGGAATCAGCAAGAGACAGCAAGGGTACAGACTGTAGTGAAGAACAGGTTCTGAGGCAGAGGAAGTGGCCTGGCCGGGCCAAAGTCACTCCAGTTTAAGTCAGCTGCACATCTCTGAATTGTCATTCCATGGCCAACAAGTCCACCCTCAGGCTTCTCTTAAATTGGGACCCACCTACTATTCCTCATGAAGTCCCCTTTCCTAAAAGGTCTGTGAGTCTCCTTTGTGCAAGGCGCTTCCCCACTGACCCATCATTTGATTCCATTTTGATCATCACACTTGTTATGTTTTTAATTTTCTTTTGCACCTTTTTCACCTGCCACCCTCATTCTGAGAATACTGACCACTGTGCAGGATTATGGAGAATAGTCTTTTATTTATTTTAACTGCAGGATAATTACTTTACAATACCATGACAGGTTTTGCTCTACATTGGCCAACATGTGTCCCCCCAAAATGCTGAACCCATCACCCACTGACCTGCCCTACCTGTCTTTCTGGGTTGTCCCACAGCATGACTTTGGTTGCCTTACTTCATGCATCAATCTTGCACTGGTCATCTGTTTTACATAAGCTAATGTAAATGTTTTAGGGCTATTTTCTCATATTAACCCACCATCACCATCTCCCACTGAGTCAAAAGTCTGTTCTTTTATGTCTCTGTCTTATTTGCTGCCCTGCATGTTGGATGTTCAGTATCACCTACAAGGTCCTCATCTCCATGTATTTGTGTTAATGTACAGTGTTTGTTTTTTTCTCTCTGACTTACTACACTCAGTGTAATAGGCATCACATTCATTCCATCTCATTAGAACTGACCTAGATTTGTTCGTTTTTAGAGCTGAGTAACATACCATTATGTATCTGTACTCCAACTTCCTTATCCCTTCATGTACCGATGGACATATAGGTTGCTTCCATGTCCTAGCTATTGTAAATAGTTCTATGGTGAAGACTGGGATGTGTTTGTTTTTTACTATGTGCTTAGAGGAAATGTAAAAGTTCACAGACACTCTTCCCTGGGAACTGACTTAAAGATTCAAGGTGTCTTTAGTGTTTTTAGAGAGGATAGGTTTACATATTTCTTTCTCTCTCTGTTTTGAAAGGAACCCCCTCCCCCCAGATTTTGAGAAACTTACGATGGAGTGTCCTCATTTACCTAAAATAGAAAACCGAAGAAGCTGCTTCACATGAAGATCAGTGGCCAGCATAGTTCTCTTGGGTGGGAAATTGATGAAGAGTGGTCTGGTACTGAAATGGATTGAGTGGGAGACACAAATAAACCTGAAATGATTGTGAAGGATAAATAAAAAGCATCTACTGCCTGTGTCTGCGCATTGTTTGGGCAGGATTTCAGGACAAACACTTCAGCTACATGTAGGATTCTCAGTTTACTGTGCGTAAATTACCATCCATGGAGATTTGTAGAGGGGGTTAAGTCATATGTTGGGTTGTGTGAGGGATGCAGTTCTTCCTGTGGGGTGGGGTTGGAGAGGATGGAGAAAGAAGATGAGGGCCCATTAACTGTGTGTCTGGAAGTTTTACAAGAGAAATGTGGATGTTCATGGAGAGGGTCTGGTGAACAAGGACCAGAGATTGAAACAGTGGAACACAATTTTGTTGGAAGGTGGTGCCCCAGGTATCTTCTCTGTCACATATCATCAGACATTTTAAGAATACAGAACAAGGAAAAGGCCTCAACATTCAACTCACTATGAACCTAGAAGGCCATATGTATATGAGCATGTATATGAGTGCACGGTCAGCTTTACTGAGAGTCCGCTTCCCAGAGCTAGCGTTCCAGGTGACATCTTAGGGGATCAGGTATAAGGTATATGGAGGGGGCTGTGGCCTAGGGAGAAAGTGAGGGGTGGGAAGGCAGTGAGGATATTAGTTTCTGGTAAAAGTGACCAGGGGAAAAGATAAATTGCAAGGAATCAGATAAAACTAATCCCATCACAGATGTTTGAGGTCGTGTGAACTCTGATGTTTTTTCCAGGAACTCAGTTTAGGTACACAGTGTGCAGGGGCAGAAGTGAGGGGAATGAGGATATTAGGGCCAACCGACCCAGCCATGTGCTCCGTGTCCCATGCTGCTGCTGCTGCTGCTGCCATGGCTCAGTGGTAAATATTCCTTTTTCAAGGAAAGCTTAAGCTATTTGCCCAAGGGCCTCTATCAGGCTAAGGTGTAGAAATAACATTTTTCTCACGAGCCCTCTGGTGACAGTTTCTCTTCCTTGCTGAATGGCTCAGCAGAGAAAGTTTTCAACCACAACAGACCTGTCCTTCATCTAGGGCTTTGTTGCTACTCTGTTCAAGGGCCAATGGGAACACCTGGAGCATATGGAGCTCACTCAGGGACTGCTCAGCACTTAGGGTGGTCCTTCTGAAGTAGATGACTGCTTTCCAGAATTGTGTCCACCTCTGGATTGGGCAAAGGACAGACTGGCACAAATAGGGTAGGGAGAGTTCAACATCTGTACCCCAAGTGTTGCCCTCTCATCCCAGATAGAATGGCTCCAACATGGGCATGCCTGAGGGTGATGTCCCACATGAAGTTCTGTCCCACATGAAGTTCTCACTCTACAGCTTTTCTCCCTGAAGCGGCATCTCTTTTGAGGGCAAAGGGTAAATGTTGAACATCATAGTTCACGGGTTTATGGATGTCCGCTTCAAGATGCCCTGAATGAGATTCCTGCTCAGGGCCAGCTTTTCCATTTGAATATCTACACCCCAGCTTTGCTCCTACAGAGATGCATCCTCAGCTATAGAAGGCAAGGCTTGGCCTTCTCTGGCTGATTTCTGAACAAGCAGCCCAGGAGACACTGGAAACATGTCTTCTTACTTTCTTAATCTGTAAACTTCAAAGAATGCTTAGGGCTCTGGCAGGCTGGTACCTGTCTTTCTTAGTGCTAGTTCAAAACAAAACAAAGCAGAAACGACGGTGTAGTAACTCTACAGCAGGTGTGAGATAGCATATTGGGGCATGGATCTCGGGACCTTAGACTGGGTCATTCTAGGGACTGCATGGCATTTATCCACATTCAGAAGTTTTAAGCATCGCAAAAGATAAAGACAAGAAAAGTTTAGGACAGTGTCCCCCCAACACCTAATATTTCCTACAGTACCTCAGGACCAGGGGTGGCTTTAGCTCTAACCTGTCCTGGAGTGAAGTGCAGAGATAGTCATGGATCGGTTAGTAAATCTGAACTGTGGATGGTTGACTGGATGGTCCTTCTCTGGAAACGTGCCATGACTTGTGCTCCAGACTCTTTAGGGCTTTCACTTGGGCCCTAAAGTCTAGGTGCTATTAGATTTGACTGCACACTCGGATGTTGTGTAAGGTTTTCTTCCACCGAATATCAGTGCATGTGAGACTCGGTGGATTAGTGATGAATTCATGAGCCTTCTGGCTCAATCATCCTGAGCTGCATTTGCTTCCTGTGCCCTGGATGTGTTCATGTTTTCCTATGTTTAGAATGAAGACGGGGTGTGTCCATTGTGTTTGCCCATGAGTGTGAGTTGATATTTCTTCCTGTGAGTCTGCCTATGCCTCCTGTCTTCTTTCATGTTGCACCCATGCTTGTGCCATTATGCACAGCTCTGATGCTATATCTGTGTTGCACGTTCCTATTCAACATACATGCGTTGTATTGCTTGTATTTACTCCTTCTTTTAAGTTTGTGTATCTTTGTTGGACTGCATGGGAATTTGACCTATTCTTTCATTCCTGGATCAAGGGCTTCCAACATCTTGAATTGTGACTTTTTTAAAGACTTCCGTGATATTTGCACACATCAAGAGATGCTTTATCACAGGAACAGTTAACAGTGACCCACATGTAGGAACAAGAATACCCATACACTTATCACTCATTGAAGTGAGAATATTAGGATCACAGAGGGCAAAGATGTTGCAGGAATGCATCTGTCAGGAAATTTTTTATCTGTCAGGAAAGATTTGGGGTTGACTTCTTAAGTGTTCTAAAAACACTACTGCAGGACTGAAATACATTGACTTTTACCCCTACCCATGTATTCTTGCCTTGATCATTAAACTGACATTACCCACGCAGAATTTCTTCATGATTGTCAGTAAATCATCACCCACATGAGAATTCTCTTTCTGTAAAGAGAAAGTTGTTAGGGAATTCTTGTCCCAGGGAAAAGGCATGCATGATCAATTTCAAGTTCAAAGTCCCGTGCTATTTCTGTGTCATTTCTGGAAGGGAAGCACGGGGAATGGAATCACACCAACCTGACTGGCACTGTGAACCAGTCCACAGTGACAGGAGTAGAGAACACAGGCACAGGTCTCTCAGCTGTCCACAGTGAGGACTTCCAACCCTGCCGCCTCCTTGCATGTCAGTCCCCCTCATGAGCAGATCCCATTCATCTTCCAGAATATATCATAGAAGTAGAAGAGGACACTGATATGATCAAGATAGTTGATCGAGTGAAAAATTAACCGGGGCCAAAAAGAGAGTGGTGCTTACCAAAGTCCATTATACTGAATAAGTAAACCAATTGTTCCACATGTCTGCAAGTTTCTTTTCAGAATTTTTATGTGTGTGTGTGTGTGTGTATGTGTGCACGCACACGCATGCACATGCACACACGTGCACATGCCAAAATGAGTGTGTGAACTCTGAATTGGGCAGGCTGGGGGATGGAAGAATGGACACTGAAAACATGAAAGAGGTTGTGTAAGGTACAGAGATCTTGGGGCAGCAGAAACACTGACGCCCTGGAGAAAAGCCCAGGGATGTCACTCACAGAGCAAGCTGTACACGTAAACAGGCATGTAAGTGTGAACACGTATCAGAAAGGAGAGGCAGGCGAAAGGCACCTGGGGGCAGTCACAGAGGATGCGAAGGAGCAGAGGCAGAGAGGGCCAGATTCCCAGGCACAGAAGAGGGGCTACACACGCCCCAAGACACCTGGCTACAAAGGGTTTTCTGTCCTCAAGTGAAGGAGCATTCTTTCCGCAACATGACCAGCAATATGAACACAGCTTGCTGTTTTCTGTAAGGTTTGGGGGACTGATGGTCTGTAGCATAAGCAGCTGCTACATTCAGAGTTTGCCAGTTTGAAACATCACTCCTTTAGGAGTGTCTTAGGTTGATCCTCTCACCCCTCCCAGTCCTACAGGCCTGGGCTGATGGGGTAGGCTAGGGTGTGTTCTCACCTGGAGGCTGGATGAGAACAGAACTCCTTTGAAAGGGCCTCTGCACCAATTAATGGGCAGAATTCAACTCCTCTGGCACTGCTGAGCCATGGCTCTTTGTGGGACACTCTTCTTAGCATCTCTGTATTTAGAGATGTTTCATCTGTAAATCTCTTTCTACACAGAGAATTTGTGTCACATTTTGACATGTGCCCAAATGTGTTCTTTTGAAGCATGGAACTCTATTTCACGTAAGAATACACCCATTAAGTTTTCTTGAATGAAATATGGGATTCTCTATATTTCACCTGTGAAAATCTCACCACAAACATTCCAAAACTAAAATGAAATTCTTTATATTTATATAAAAATGTATGCACATGTTACTTTCCTACATGAAGTTTGGAATTCTATGTATTTCACATATGAAAAACTGGGTGCTGACTTTTCCACATGAAATCTGGAATTTTGTATATTTCACTTATGAACATCAGGCCACTGATTTTAGTACACAAAATATGGCATTTTGCTGATTTTATGTATGTAATTTGAGGCAGTGATTTTCCTCTGTTGAGTACAGATTTCCTTATATTTCACATAAGAAAATCTTGGCAGAGACTTAATCCATGAGATAATGAACTTTTATATTTCATTTAGGAAAATCTGGGTCGTGATTTTCCTACATGAAATATCCCATGTGTCTGTATTTAATGAATGAAAATCTGGGCACTGATTTTCCTACATGAAATTTGGATTTCTCTACTTTGGCATTTGAACATCTAGGCACAGAGCTTTTTCCTATGAAATATGAAATTCTTGTATTTCACATTGCATCGGGGATAAACAAGGTAACATGAAATATGGAATTTTTCAAATTTCTCATTTGAAAATCTGTGTGCTGACTTTCCTTCACGAAGTACAGAATACTGTATATTTAACAATGGAAAGAACTGGCATCGATTTTCCTACAATAAATATAGAATTTTCTATTTCATACATAAAGTGATTTTCATGCTTGAGGTATGAAGTCACTATAAATTAAAATATGAATTCAATGCTAGTTCAAGGTGATGAACAGGTACGTCAAAATCCTTGAGGATGAGACCACACCTAATAGTTGAACCCTCCCCGTTCTGTAACTCAGAGACTTAATAAAAATTCTTCTTTTATTCAAAATAGGGGGATGGAAATACTAAATAAGAGACATAGCCCCTAAGACTTGGGTCTTATCTCTTTAGCCACACTGACTCTTCAGCGGAGTTGCTCTAAAAAGCCACATGTAAGAACAGTTTGTAGACACCCAAGAGCTGTGGTCAGCAGGCCTGGTGTGAATTCACAAGTGAGCTCAAAGCCAGATCAAGAGGGTATTCTAGATCCTGGCTGCTACCATTCAAATGCCAATTAGACATTCACGGATTATGTGACCTTGGAAAAGCTGTTTGACCTGGCCAGATCTCAGGTATGCTCGTCTATAACATGGGTGTGAGGACATCCCTGAAACTCCAGTGGTTGAGACCTTGCCTTCCAATGTGGGGGTATGGCTTTGATTCCCTAGTCAGGGAGATAAGATTCCACAAGCCTTGTAGTCAAAAAACAAAAACGTTTTCAAAGAAGGAAAATAAAGCAATATTACAACAAATAAAGACATTAAAAATTGTGCACATTAAACAAGAATGTTACTGGTAAGAAGCCCAATGAGACATTAGACTTTCATTCAAAAGACATTAGATTTTCATTCAAAAACCTGCTTTCGTTCTACAACTATGTAGCAATTACTGTTCTAGGCCCCGGTAGGGAGCAGAAGAGATTTCCCAGAGACCTGCAATTCTGGTGGTGATTTTCACTCCCTGGGTTCTACAGACTTGAATCTGCAACTCACTCCAGAGCACTCTCATCCGACAGCAAGGAGATCTATTGCAAGCTTACTTGCCCAGATTAAACAGTGAGCATAAAAGCACTTGGCAAATTAAGAGAGAAGTAGAGAGGAGGGCTGGGGTGGCAGATGGGACACCTTTGGGAATCTGGGATTAGCAGATGCAAACTATGATGTATAAAACAAACAACAAGGTCCTTCTGTATAGCACAGGGAACTACAATCAATATCCTCTGATAAACCATAATGGAAAGAAATATGAAAAAGTATGTGTGTGCATAACTGAATCATTTTCTTATATAGTCGAAATTAATACAACATGGTACATCACCTATACTTCAATAAAATAAAGTTTTTAAAGACCGAAGACAGAACCTAAATGGAGAGTGTGCCTACAAGTGAACATAGAGCAGGTAAGCCTGCCCACCACATCCCTAACAAGGACCATGCCAAGAGAAATAGGCAAGCTTGGAGAGGGATTCCACCACTTCCCAGTCCCCTTTATATTCCTTGGAAAGATCCAAGGTTTTGGCCTCTTTAAAATCCTATTCCTTACATGCCCAACATGAACCCCCCCCACCTCCCTCCCCATAACATCTCTCTGGGTCATAGCATGTACATGAAAGATCGGTGCCCTCCCTATCCACCACTGGCACTCACATTGCTAGTGACATCAGGTGCTGAAGCATATCAGTGAGAAGAAGTGATGGGCAGGCTGACAGAAGGATGCAAGTAGTGCTCATGGATCCTGAGCTGGTGACCAGGGGCCACGAATAGGTGCTGGTCACCAGGGTGATTGGTGGAGGTGGATGGTTTCTGTGTGATCTCTTTCTGCTGGACACCAGAAAAGGCAAAGTTTCTTGGTCACCCACCACCTGGGGAAGGCCGTCCCAAGCCGGAAGCTGTGGTGGGAGCAGGCCCAATCCGCACTCTTCGAGTTTCTCTGTTTTCAAGGGACAAAGATTGTCACACTGGCCAAATTGAGCAAGGCTCCACGGAGCCCTTTCTCAGTATCTTCTGCCACCTATGTCTTTAGGTTTCTTACAGCTCAAGGCTGCATCCTAGGATGACCCCGCTACCCCTTTAAAGTTTCCACCTAAGAAAACTCAAGGCTGCCAATAGAATTGACTATTTGCTCCAGTCAGCACTTAAGAATAGGGCCCATTGCCCAGTCTCTATGGGAAGGCAAAAGCCTACCTTTAAGAGGTAAGAGTTAGCAAACCCAGATATTTCACATGGACCAACACCCCCTTCCCACTTTGTGTAAAAGTGTCACTTTCCGACTCTATAGAGTTCCCATGATTCCCCCTGCCTATTCCCAAATTCATCATTTAAAACCTCAGTCCCCTGTGTACACATTGGCATTGATGTCAGTTCATGCTGGACATTTTGCCCCTACTGCGAATAGTAAATAGCAGATTAAAATCTATCCTAACTACCTCAACTCGTTTTGGACAGTTTTGTTTATGTTTAACAGCACTAATCTGGGAATTAGGCAACCATACCATCAGCAAGCTCCTTCTTGCCAGCTCCCAAGTTCCCCTGGAAGGCTCATTATACTTAAGTGTTATAAATTCAGGAGCCTGGAACTGCCCATCCCAACCTGAAAGATCCCAGACCCGGTTCAGGCCATAGCAAAATTTTGGACAGAAGGATCAATCTGGCTGTATTCCCGTGCTCTGTGTTCAATATTTGGGTCTTCCTCCACTCCAATCTTTGAAGAGTTTAACTGGGGGCCATTTCCATATCTGGCTATTCCTTCATTTCACAACCTGCTGCAACTCTTACCAGTTCTCCTCCTGATGGTGCACTCAGTATGTGAGAGTTTCAATCCAAGAGCCCAGTAATGAAGGATCTCAATGCAGGTTTCCTCATGAAACAAGACCAGTATCAGTCCTCATGAGAGCCAGACAAACTAGTCCCCATCAGATCAGCACTTTGTTCTTCTTTCATACTCCCACAAAGAGACTCCAGCTGGGAGCTGTCATTCTGCACTTTGGCAATGGTTCTTGACACTGGCTCTTCTTGCACGGGGTGGTGGGTGCTAATCCCTTGGTATTAAGGTATCCTATATCATCCACTTCACACACTCTACTCTTTCAAAAATAATGCCCAGGGGTTCGTCAACATGCACAAAGAAACTTGTACAAAGATATTTATTGTAGCAATGCTTACAACAGATAAAAACTGGAAGCAACAGAAATGTCTATCAGTAGGCAAATGTTTTATTAAATAAACTGGAATATTACACACCAGTCCAAAAGAAAGAGTTATATGCACTCAAATGGATTGACCTCCAAAATATGCTGATGGGTGGGGGGAGAAAAAGGCAAGGATAGTACAATTTTTATGTTTTCAAAGGGAAAAAAAAGTAATAACTTTATGAAGTCATTTATGTATATATATATGTGTGTGTGTATATATGTGTATATATATATAAACACACATAGATGAATATGCATACATGAATTAGAAAAAGATCTCATGGTTAACAATACCTCTGAGAAAGAGTGCAGAAAGAAAGAGAGAGTCAATATACACAACAGATTTTTGTGTGTCTAGGTATCCATTTCACCCCATTTTAAGAAGATGTGTATATACTGTTTATAAAATGAAATAGAAAAGAAAAAAAGCAAGCTGCAAAATAATTTTTAAAAATAATGCCAAATGGAATGTGTCAGGCCTCCAGGATACAGTGGCCACACAAAGAAGGGGAACTAAGCAAATAAAACAAGGACTATTTTTCTCCTGTCTATGTGGCAAAAAAGGAGAGGGTACCATGGAGAACAGAGCGGGGAAGCTCGGTAACTTTCACAGCCTATCTCTTGGATATCTTGTCCCCTGGGAAGACAGGTGGCTGCTGCTGCTGGCGCTGTATCTTCTGCATGCGCCACTTTTAGGACGGCGTTTGAAACCTACTTGATGAGTTCCACACAACCTGCTGCATGGCCAGGGCAGTCTCCTTCGGTAAAAGTGGCCTCAGCCTTTTTACCAGGCTTCCCATGGTGCTGGTGGCAGCACCGGCGGCTGGGCCATGACAGTGCAGGTGGTGATGGTAGTGGCCATGACCCCAGCTGTGGGAGTTTGGGAGGATGAACGGGTGAGAGCCAGCATTTCAGGGGGCGACTGGCTGCCCGCTGTTGTGGATGCTGGAGCTTTACTACGACTGAAGCCAATACATGAGAAAAAAAAAAAAAAAAAACAGAAAGTAGACGGGACTCAGACTGACCTGCAGGGTCGCCATTGCAGTGATTTCTATGTGAGCATCCCAGGCTGCCATGCCAAAGACTTCTCCATGAACGAGAACATTCTCACTTTATATCCTTAGGCCACTTCTGCAGCATGTTCTACCTTAAAACATCAGCTTCCTTGGGTCAGGTGCTTGTTCACATTTGAGATGCTTGCCAAAACCTCTGAGGTTTGAGGCCAACTGACCCAGCCCCTGGCCTGGAGTTGCCCACCTGCTAGCCGATGACCAGTGGATGAACAGAATCATTGCAAGTACCTTGTTTTACAAAGTTAGAGTTCAGTAAGCACTGAGAAGGACTAACCAAAGTCCATCTGGACATTAACAGGAATGCTTTCCTTGGCCAGGAAACCTACAGAGCATGTACCCCAAGGAAACTGACAGCCTCCCAATGCCCAAAGCACTGGAGTAACAATTAATCACCGAGAAAGAAGGGTATTGTTTTCATCTCTTCTAATTCCTTCCAGAATAGTCTCAGCATGGTCCTGGCACCTTGACCCCTAACACTCAAGGCAACTCACACCAAGAACAGAACAATCCCCAGCAAAATGGTATTAATGGAGAATTTAGAAGAGCTGCTTTTGTTTTGACTACAGTTATCCACATTGCATCTTTTATTCTGAGCAAAAATACTGTATTAACCTACTGTCTGGTAGTCAAGTTTATGTCCAAAATTGAAATCAATTTTTTTTTTCAAAAGAGCTGCTGCTTCAGATAAAAAATATATTAAGGCAGTAATTGTATGATCAGGTCTTGGGAATGCCAAAAATAATAAATACAAGTGACTAGAGTTTGAAAAACACTGCCCTTCAGAGTGTATCTACTGTGAGGAACTGGGCTATGAGTGTGAAGGGCAGGACTTCAACAGGCAACAGGACAACTTTGGAGGAGAACAGTTTTAGCCAAGACATGCCCAGGAATAGGCAGAATTTCGGTGAACGAGGACAGACAGTGAGCAGGACTGGCCAGAATGCAAGTTAGAGCCAGAATCATTGAGCAGTGGAGAAGGGGTGACCACAAGAATATTCATCTGTGAGTGGAAGAAGGCCAGCTCTGACTGCAAGGGCTCCAGGAACTGGAGAGATGAACATGCATCCCCAGAGAGGATTCTCTCGTGTTCACACAAGAAATACTGGTGCAAGTCAGCATCCTTGATCTCAGAAGATGTGCCTGGACACATTGTCACACATTTTTAAAAAGGACTGAAAGTGAAGTCGCTAAGTCGTGTCCGACTCTTTTCCAACCTCATGGACTGTAGCCTGCCAGGCTCCTCTGTCCATGGGATTTCCTAGGCAAGCATGCTGGAGTGGGTTGCCATTTCCTTCCCCAGGGGATCTTCCCGACCCAGGAAAGAAAGCCGGGCCTCCAGGACTGCACACGCATCCTTTACTATCTGAGCCACCAAGGAGCCCTTAATGACAACACCTCTTTTAGGGCCCAGCATGCTTCTGCCGCATGACTCCATGCCTGTCACTTTTAGATTTCTATCACCCAGAAAAGACAGGAGTTCTTGATTATTCTAGGGGAAAGTTTCAGTTAACTGTGGGTCCGTGACAAACCAAGGAGTGAGAAAGGAAAAGTGTGCTAACAGGCTGATTTTTCTGCCTGGGGTGTGGGGATGTCTTGGTCATTACACAACTGACTGACCCTCTTGCTGCTCTGGGGAAGAATTCAGCCAATGTCCTGGGCAGGAACACAGAGTGGGCTGGGAACAGATCTCTACCTAGAGTGAGGAGCCCCCATCCTTGCCTAGGACACCTCTTTCGGATATCAGTCACAGCCACTGCCCCTTCCCCTTGCAGGGGCAAAAGTGGCTTTGAGCTTGGCCCTTCTAAAAGGCAGAGATCCCACAGGCAAGGCTTCTAACCTGCAAAAGCAACTTAAGTGCCTCTCATTTAGGCCATGTGATTAAAAAATATTCTCTTTTTCATTATGCTAGCCCGATAGCTCCGTAGGCAATGGGCAACCATTGAAAGGTGTTTTTCCTCTCTCATCTTGCAAAAGCAAATAGCTGGCTTTCTGGCATGATCTATAGAGTCCCACTGGAACTCTTTTCCAATTAAAACAAACAAACAAACAATAACAACAGAAAACAGAAGTATGCAGTCTGAAAACATTCCAGGCTTGACATACCCCTGGGCGGTTTCAATTTAAACACTAAAATATTTTAATTTCTGAAGGATACTTGCAAACTTCTTGTCCTAGAGTTTTATTGGCTTTCCCTGTAAATCAATTTATTCAGCCTCTTTTCTCCACTAAATTTTCCTACTATACTATTTCTTCTTAATTTCTTTTATATTTCTAATTAAATAAATTAAGCTTTCTTCGACTTATGCCAGTTTCACCCTTCAAATTTCCCTGGATCACCAGTGGCTGGACCACAGCAAGTGGCAGCCCTGAACAGGCTATTTGAAGGTAGCTTCTTTGGAGCAAATGCTCCCCCCGGAGCACTCTCTGTTGCTCCACCTGGAGTGATTTAATCACTCCCCCCTGGAGTACTTTCGGTTACTCCCCCAGTGTTGAGTTTTTGGGATGGCTAGGACCCCACTCAGGGTGCTGCAGAACCCCCCTGTAGTATAGACAGGGTGAATAGGAGTGGGAAGTGTTGAAGGGTTTAACGAGAAACCTAGGTTTTGTAGAGGCTGAAAGAAACCTGCTTTCTTCAGGTTGAAAAGAAAACCCCCCAGGCCAAAGGTAAAACGCCTTGACGAGGACAGACTTTTCTATAAGGCTTAATTTTCTGACATGGGTAACAGTGAATCAAAAGAAAGACAACTTTTTATAGGAGTAATCTTGCAGTTGCTAACTAAATGAGGAATTAAAGTTAAGAAATCAAATTATTCCTTTTTTTTTTTTTTTTTGTACAAGAACAGTGTCCTTGGTTTCCAGAAGAGGGCACTGTTAACTTAGGATACTTCGGAGAGCGTAGGGAAACAATTAAAAACCTTACCATGCTGAACAGGGCTCAGAAAAGGTGCTGCCTACTGACGCCTTTTCCTTATGGAATATAATTAGGGATGCACTCTAGACCCAGCCCCTAAGAATCTGAAAAAGTACATCTTGAAAGAGGAAAGTGCAGAACGAAATGGATATCTATCAAAAAGGAGGGTGAGGAAAAGGAGGCTATACCTAGCCATTGGCAGTTGAACAAAATGCTAGCTGCAATGACTGCTCAGGAAAAGGCCAAAGATTAGAGATGAGAGAAAAAAAAGATCAGTTTTTAGATGAGCAAATATTTCGAAGAAACAGTAACTCAACACCATTCTAATGAGGATTGGCCTTTATTAAATAAAGATGCTCCAAGGAGTTTAAGGGAAACATCCCCTATAGACTAGCTGCTCCTAAATAATTCAAGAGAAACTTTCCCCAGTTAAGGCCTTCTGCTCTCAGGAGCTCAAGAGAAATGTCTCCTATCAGGCCATATGCCCTTGGAGCTTAAGGAGAGACATCTTCAGTTAATACATCTGGTAAGATCTAAACATCAGACAGTTAAAAGATCTTCAAAATATGAAGACAAAGATATGGCATATTCTGGCCCTCTTCTGCCCCCCACCTCCCTATAAGAGGTGAAGGGTCCCCCACTAGAAGTTCCCAGGAGAAGGGTCCTTTTGAGCCCTAATGATGATTTTGATCCTCACCTGGAAGCTTGCTTTCCTGTAATATTTGATATCAAGCAAGGGGAAAGGGCAATGGGAACCTATTGAATGGGAACCCATTCAAATGAAAATGATAAAATAATTAAAACATGCTTGTGCTTCGTATGGGCCTACATCCCCGTACACTTTACAATTATTAGAAATTTTAGCAGCCAGCTGGATTACACCCTATGATTGGAAGGCAGTTGCTAAAGGTTGCTTATCTGGAGCACAATTCATACTTTGGAGAACTGAATATGATGAGGGAACCATAGCCTCAAAAAACAGGCTGAATACGCCTGCCTCTACTAGACCGACGGCTTTGGGCAATCATTGTCTAAAGGAAATGAATCAACCTCCTCCTTGTCTAATATCAAACAAAAACCTGGAGAGCCATATGAGGATTTTCTCTCACGGCTCACAGAGGCGGTAAACAGAGTAATTTCTAATTCTGAGGCAGCTAATATAGTGACAAAACAATGGCATTTGAAAATGCTAACTCTACCTGCCAGGATATTTTACGTCCTGTAAAGAAAACTGGAACTTTAAAAGATTATATCAGACAATGTGCAGACATAGGACCCTCAATGATGCAGGGAGTTGCCATAGCCCGCAGCAATGAAAGGAAATTCTTATCAGCAGACAGTACAATCCTTCTTTACAAACAAAAATAACCCAGCGCAGAGCAATTTCAGTAAACCAACATAGAGATACCTTCCCTAAAACCTGTTTTTCCTGTGGCCAAGAGGGACATCTCTTCCGTATCTGTCCTCAAAAAACAGCCGGCTATTATCAGCCAAATTCCGCCCCACCAGCTGTTTCCACTGTGCAAAATTTTCCCGTCCCCAAATCTCCTTGTCCTCGTTGTCAAAAAGGATATCATTGGGCAAAAGAATGCAGGTCACAATTCCATTGAAAAGGAGCCTCTTTGGGGGGAAATGGATTGAGGGGCCAGCCTCAGGCCCCAACAACAATTGGGGCAGCCTCACTGAACCCATTAATTCCCTTTGTCCCGTCGCAGAACTCATCAGAGCAACCCCAGGCAGCGTAGGACTAGACCTCAGTTCCATCACCTCAACAATATTAACACCAGATAGCCCCACTATAAAAGTCCCTACAGGAGTTAAAGACCCATTACTGGCAGGCTTGATGGGAATTATATTAGGCAGAAGTTCCTTAGCTATGCAAGGTCTCACAATTATCCCTGGAGTAATTGATTCAGATTATACAGGAGAAATTCAGATAATGATTTCACCCCCAACTAAAACTTTCCAATTCCATCAGGCACAAAGAATAGCACAGCTTTTACTTCTGCCTTGCCGTGCTGCCCTAGGGCACACAGGTACTCAGAGTGAAAGGCAGAAGAAAGGATTTGGGTCTAGTGATATGGCTTTTTGGATAACAGAAATTGCTCAGAAACGTCCTATGGAAACTATTATGTTCATTGGCAAGTTTGTGGGGTTATGAGACACAGGAGCAGATGTTTTTGTACTTCAGGAAAAGACTGGCCCTGCTCTTGGCCCACACATACTACTGAAAGTGACTTGGTGGGGATAGGAAGAGCCCCCACAGTAGCTAAAAGTGCAAACATTTTAGACTGGCAATTTCAGGATACCTGTGGACCTTTCCAACCTAATGCCCTTCCTTCGCTCCCCTTTACCCTGTGGGGGAGGGATGTGCTGTCTCAAATGGAAGTGTTACTTTTCAGCCCTGATGATAAAGTGTCCTCTCAAATGCTGCAAATGGGCTATGATCCATCGAAAGGATTAGGTAAACAACAGACAGGAATAATTGAGCCAATTTGCCCAACTCCTCGACAGTTACGTACTGGATTGGGCTATCCAAATTTATAATGGAGGCCGACCTCATTACATGGAAATCTCAAGATCCGGTGTGAGTAGAACAATGGCCTCTGCCTAAAGAAAAATTACTGTCAGCTAAAGAGTTAATCTTTGAACAACTAGAATTGGGACATATTGAGCCCTCCAATAGCCCCTAGAACACTCCTATTTTTGTTATTAAGAAAAAATCTGGCAAATGGCAGCTTTTATAGGATTTAAGAGCAATTAATGCCATCATGGAGGACATGGGAGCCTTACAACCTGGGCTCCCTTCCCCAGTAGCTGTTCCAGAGGGATATAATATAATTGCGCTTGATTTACAAGATTGTTTTTTCAATATTCCCTTAAGCGAATTTTACCCTGAGGATAAAAAAGCAATTTGCCTTTAGTCTGCCATCAGAAAATCTTGAACAGCCTTACTTACGGTTTCAGTGGAAGGTTTTGCCTCAGGGAATGAAAAATAGTCCCACCATATGCCAGAAATTTGTTAATGCCACTCTAGAAGATACTAGGATTAAATATGAACAGGTATATAAGATTCACTATATGGATGATATTTTAATAGCTCATCCTGATAGAGCTCAATTGTAAGCTGTCCTCCAAGATTTGATCCAGGCATTGACAGATAAAGGTCTAAAGATTGCCCCAGAAAAAATTCAAATCAATCCACCCATAACTTACTTAGAAAGAGTCATATATTCAGAAATAGTGACTCATGCCCCGCTACATTGAGAAAAGACTACCTTATTACTTTAAATGATTATCAAAAACTCTTAGGTGATATAAATTGGGTTAGACCATATTTAAAATTAACCACTGCCAAATTGAAACCTCTTTTTAACATTTTACACGGGGATCCCGTGGGGATCTTTTAGTTAATCTAAAAGACAATTAACTGCTGTGGCACAGGAAGCCCTAGGCAAAGTAGAAGCAGCCCTATTGAATACTTATGTAAAAAGAATTGATTTGACAATGACTTGGCAGTTCCTCTGTCTAGCTACACCAATGGAGCCTACGGGAGTTCTGTGACAAAGCGGCCCTCTAGAATGGGTCCATCTTCCCACTCAAAGCTAAAAAAGTCGTGGCTTCTTATCCCAGTCTAATTGCCACATTAATACTAAAAGGAAGGAAGTGGAGCATTGAATTGTTTGATAAAGAGCCATCAGAGATTGTAATTCCATATAATAAGGAATTGCTCTTCCAATATTTGATGAAGACTGGCAGATTGCTATAGGGAATTATTGTGGTCAAATTTTGCATCATTTACCCTCGCATGTTTTGCTAAACTTTATGTCCAAACATCCAGTTATTTTTCCTGTTAGATGTAAACAGTTCCCTATTCCAGATGACCAAATAGCCTTCACTGACAGGTCAGCAAATAGCAAAACCTCCACAGTTAGAAGAAATCATCAGAACGTTTTGGAAACACAAGAAACTTCAGCTCAAAGAGCTGAAATCACAGCTCTTATAGAGGCCTTTGTTACGTTTGCAGAGGTGGAATTTAACCTTTACTGTGACTCTCAGTATGTGGTCAGGCTGTTTCCACACATAGAGACTGCAGTTCCAGCTGAAAACAAAACTGTGAACTTTCATTTGTTAACTAGATTACAGCAGCAAATTTGGGAAAGAAATCGACCATTTTTTATTGGCCACATTTGGGCTCATCCCGGTCAGCCTGGCCCTTTAAATGCTTTCAATGAATTGACAGATTTGCTAACCAGGATTTCAGTGGCTTCTCTTTTTCAAGATGCCCGAGCTTGTCACTCACTTCATCATCAGAATGCCACTGCCTTATGATACCAGTTTCAAATTCCTCGATAATCTGCCCAAGACATTGTTTGTTCTTGTTCACATTGTCCTACTGCAGTGAATACTTTGCCTCTGGGAGTTAACCCTTGAGGTCTCAAATCTAATGCACTCTGGCAAATGAATGTAACTCGTGTCTCTTCATTTGGAAAATTTTCTTCTGTTCATGTAACTGTGGATACCTTTTCTCATGTTATTATTGCAACTGCTCATTCAGGGGAAGCAGTTAAAGATGTAATACATCTTTTTACATGTTTTTCATATCTGGGCCTGCCAAAAGCCTTAAAAACTGATAATGCCCCTGCTTACACTTCTAAATCTTTTCAGCAATTTTGTACAAAATTTCAAATTAAACATAACACCAGCATCCCTTATAATCTGCAGGGACAAGCCATTGTGGAAAGAGCACAACACTAAAGATCCATATTCAAAAACTAAAAGAAGGGAATTTAAATATAGTTCCCCCCATCAGATTTTGCAACATGCTTTTTCCGTAATAAATAACTTAAATGCTGACTCATCTGGAAACACTGCAATGCTTTGCCATTGGTGCCTGGAGCAACCGAATGCAAAACCATTAGTAAAATGGAGGGACCTCCTCTCCAGATAATGGAAAGGTTCTGACCCTTTATTAACCAGTGGTCGAGTGTATGCTTGTATTTTTCCAATTTGGGTTCCAGACAGACTGATTCACCATGTCTCAGCTTCCCAGATACTAGATTCCCCCTCCACCGCGATCTCTAAAAAGGAAGAAGCCTCCTCTACCCCTGCTCCCTCCACCAGCACGGACGTGCTGCTGACATCAGAAATCCCGGATGAGCAAGGAACGGAGCCACCCACCAGACAGATGTCACAACTTCATATACGGGATATTGTTCCCCCTAAATCTTTGCCTCGCAGGAGACCACCAGGACGCCCAGCTCAGTCAACCCAACTAGCCTCCGTACCAACCTGGGGACAGATTAAAGCGCTCTGTCACCAGGCACACGGGATAGTTTCCCCACAGGGGTCTTCAGTCTCTCCTGAAAAGGTATTTTTGCCATGCTTGCTTGGCTTTCTTGCCAGGTAAGCACCTCTCCCATTCCAACAAAATATTGGGCTTTTCCCCTGGATCCTCCAACTTTCCAAGTTGTTACTTGGGACAGTGACCCCATACGGGTTAATACAGACCAACCTCACCTTTGGGAGGATCTTATACTTTCCATATAAAAGACCAATACCCTATTAATTTCAATTATACCTTTAAGGGACTAGCAGATGATTTTCCTGTTTGCCTTAATTTTCCTTCTGTCCATACAGGAAACTTTGTTACCAAGAAAGGATGTGTTGGAGCCTCTAAAAAAGCAATTATGACAGACTCCCCAGCCTCTTAAATTTGGATCTAAAGGGGATCGGTCTGCTTGGATATTACAAGCTCCTATGCCTGGGGTCCTTGACCCCTATAAGTCCTTGTTTCTCAAAGCTCCACCAGAATATCCAAATTGTGATGATGTTGCTCCCTCAGATGTCATATGGAAAACTAAACATGATCATTTAGGATATCCGACTTGGAAATCTTGTACTTATAATTTGAGAATTGCTTACAGAATACCGGAAGGAAGAAATTATACAATTCAGGACTGGAGCAACCCAAATCCAGGTCAGGACCCAGTGTCTGATGATGACTTTATCAATAGATTGGACAATTGGAAAGAATATTCAGTGTCTTGGTCATTAGCCGCCACTAGATGGCATCATAATCAATTCGTTCCCCCTATGCTGTCTTATATGGCTAAAGGCAAAACCTTTTGGCAGCCAGAAATTTGGAGAGCCCTTGCCGCTATGGCCCCTATTACTTAAAGCAACTGGAAAATAACTCTATTTACTCTATTTTAGCTTGTCTACCCTCTCCTTATGTTTTTCTTTTTACTAATGACTCTGGAAGACTTAATATACGATTGAATTATACAGGTGGACCCAATGTAGTGTCTTGTGAACAATGTATGCTTTCATCTTGTTTAACTCCTCAATATAATGTTTGTTCTTTTGTGATTTTAAAACATCCACCCTATCTCATGGTGCCTGTAACTGTAACCATGTATTGGTATGATAACCATGGCCTTGCTGTACTGCAACAGCTACAAGATTTAATGTGGACACGACGGTTTGTGGGCTTACTTTTATTGGGAATATCAGCTTTGATAACTGCAATTACTTCTGTTACTGTGGCCAGAAATATCATTGACTCAACAAATGCACACTGCCAATATGTTGATACTGTGTCCAGAAAATGTTTCTTTAACGCTGGCAACACCAGGAAGTTATAGATAGGAAACTAGAAATGAGGGTTGATGGCCTAGAAGAAGCAATAATGCATACTGGGACTGAATTACAGAGTATAAAAGTAAAAATGGCCCTTTCATGTCATGCTGACTACCAGTGGATATGTATTACATCCCTGAAAGTAAATGAGGCAGATTTTGAATGGGAAAGAATCAAAAATCATATTTTGGGTGTTTGGAACAGCTCAGATATTAGTTTAGACTTAGGGAGACTTCATAATCAGACACAGACCTTGGAACACTCCCAGTTAGATTTTACTGCCACAGGAGAAGCCAATGACTTTTTCCACACCTTCTCTAACTTCATTTCTGGAAAGACTATTCTGTCTACTGTTTTCAGCTATGTTGCTAAGGGTGCTCTAATCTTGCTCCTCATAATCATTCTTCCTTGTATTGTCAGGATTCTTTGGCAGAGCATTCGAATCTTGCAACTGAACTGCACCTGACTGTTTTAAAAAATAAAAAAGGGGAGATGCCGGGAGCCAGCACGGGAGATCCCACCCATGACAAGGTCATGCGGAGAGGCCTGATGGGCAAGGAGAGTCAGGACTCAGTGGTTCCCCTGGATTTTCCTGAGCATCCACCCCCAAAAAACCAGACTCTGCCTGCCTTATTGTGCTGTGCTTTTCCACTCTTCTGACACTCTCTGGAAAGAGTTAACTTAGGGCTGTGGTCTTCTGTATTTGAAAGAAATGTTTCAGCTCAGACCCTCACTGATGCCTCCCTAAATTGCCTAACGGATTCCCCCGGACTTTTTTACAACTTGTGAATTGTTTACAGCCCCCCCCCCGCCACCCAATCGCGAGAGGCACGAAGCTTAAAGCATCTTAAAGATAAGAGCCTTTTTCTAAAGTGCTAAAAATCATATCAGTGATGGGTTTTCACTGTTGAGTCAATGACTGCTGCCAGGCCTCCATACTCTGTCTTTTAGGCCCCTTAAGGATATTAATCAATGTAATTGGGATATAGAAATAGGAATATAGTAGTTTTGATGTTAGCAACACTATACTTTTGAGTTAAATACTTTTATTTGTTATAAATCACTGTACTCCTTTTACTTGTTATAAATTGTTTTGCCTTTGCTATGTAAGAATGTAACTTTATCTAGTACTTTCTGAGAGTGGCATCAGACTTTGGGAAGAACAACAAAAATAAGTCTTCTTGTTGACAAACCCTTATTAGAGAAAAGGCCTGTAAAATGCTAATTGGCTCTCTGGTCAGATGATGTAAATCACCTAAGACTTGTGTATACAAATAGGTATGCAGAGAGAAAAGCCTGGTTTTGATAAGAGTTAGGCCTGGTGATGCTGTGTAACTTTGTATTACCCATTGATCTCTATGTATAATCAAAGGTACAAAAAGCCTTCTGAACAATAAAGGATGGACCAGTTTCTCAGACTAGTCTCTCGAACTAGTTTCTTGAAAATCTGGCTTCCCCCATGTCTCTCTCTTTCTCTCTTTCTCTCTCTCCCTTCCCATCTGGAGTCTACTAACTTGCTCACCACGTCTACTAACTTGCCCTGGCTTTTAAGTCCCGTAAGAGAGGGAGCCCAAGGCAGGGCACCCTCCACTATTTAAATGAGCACCAGTGGCCTAACGTAGATGGTCCAGACTTCTTGTCCTGGAGTTCTGTTGGCTTTCCCTGTAAACCAAGTTATTCAGCATCTTGTCTCCACTAAACTTTCCTACTATGCTATTTCTTCTTAATTTTTTTTTTTGTATTTCTAATTAAATAAAGAAGTTTTCCTCGCCTATGCCATTCACCCTTCGAATTTCCCTGGATCCACTGGGGCTGGATCCTGGCAGATACTCATGGTTTACTGGGGGCAATGGTGGCAGGGGGAGGAAAGGCCATGTAAAGTTTCATTTGTCCTAAAACTTTGGGAGTATATATCACTGCAGATGGTGACTGCAGCCATGAAATTAAAAGATGCTTACTCCTCAGAAGGAAAGCTATCATCAATATAGATAGCCTACTCAAAAGCAGAGACATTACTTTGCCAACTAAGGGCCATCTAGTCAAGGCTATGATTTTTCCAATAGTCATGTATAGATGTGAGTGCTGGATCGTGAAGAAGGCTGAGAGCCGAAGAATTGATGCTTTTTGAACTGTGGTGTTGGAGAAGACTTTTGAGAGTGACTTTAACTGCAAGAAGATCCAATCAGTCCATTCTGAAGGATATCAGCCCTGGATTTCTTTGGACGGAATGATGCTGAAGCTGAAACTCCAGTACTTTGGCCACCTCATGCGAAGAGTTGACTCATTGGAAAAGACTCTGATGCTGGGAGGGATTGAGGGCAGGAGGAGAGGGGACGACAGAGGATGAGATGGCTGGATGGCATCACTGACTCGATGGATGTGAATCTGAGTGAACTCTGGGAGTCGGTGATGGACAGGGAAGCCTGGCATGCTGCAATTCATGGGGTCACAAAGAGTCACGCATGACTGAGCGACTGAACTGAACTGAACTGAACTGAAATTCAATGCAAAGAAATTAGAGGAAAACCATATACTGAGAAACACTAGAGATCTCTTTATGAAGGTATACATACAAAGGGAACATTTCATGCAAAGAGGGGCACAATAAAGGACAAAACCGAATGGACCTAACAGAAGCTGAAGATACTAAGAGGTGGCAAGAATACACAGAAGAACTATTGATAATGACCAAGATACCACAATGGTGTGCTCACTCACCTAGAGCCAGAATTCCTGGAATGAGAAGTGAGTTGGTCCTAAGGAACCACCGATAAGAACAAAGCTAGTAGAGGTGATGGAATTCTGGCTGAGCTATTTCAAATCCTAAATAATGAGGTTGTGAAAGTGCTGCATTCAGTAGGCCAGCATACTTGGAAAACTCAGCATTGGCCACAGTACTGGAAAAGTTCAGCTTTCATTCCTATCCCAAAGAAACGGCATGTCAAAGAATGTTCAGACTACCAACAGTTGCACTCATCTCACATACTGGAAGAGGAATGCTCAAAGTCTCCAAGTCTTCAATGGAAATGAACCAAGAACTTCAGGACACTCAAGTGGGATTTAGAAAAGGCAGAGGAACTTAAGAGCAAATTGCCAACATCCGCTGGATCACAGATAAAGGAAGAAAATTCCAGTAAAACACGCAGTTCTCCTTCACTGAGTACAAAACAGCCTTGGACTGTGTGGGTCACAACACACTGGAAAATGCTTAAGGAAACACCAACACCAAAAC